>NW_021963198.1:0-149806 GCF_901765095.1 Microcaecilia unicolor | reverse complement strand
AAGTCTACCCAGCACTATTCTTGTACTAAGTTCTGGAGCTAAGGTCCAAGCCCCTTAAAATTTACACTCCAGCCCATCCCTGTCTATTATATAATAGACTTCAAATAGGTGCTTTTCTTGCATCCAAATATAAGTGCCCTCAGCTCACGGTGTTAAGTGTATCTGCATTGTCTGCCATACAGTTAATACATGCTGAATGTATTTTCTCTGTGGTTACTGCATGGGAAGATGCTGGGGCAGATACTTCTCCCGACAATTAATGCAGAGGTTGTGCAGTTAACACATGATCATTTTGGCAACCAATGTGTGATAACTGCAAAACGTTTCCTCACTTTAGCAAAAGATCCCCCCCCCTCAAGTTACTGAAGAATGAAAGCTTTGCAGGAGCATCTTCACAGCATCCCAGATGTGACGTGCAAGCAGTGGCGATGGTGGGAGGGGGAAAGGGGAGTCAACCAGATATTAGAGCCCATTGTGAAGCACTGAAATGTCAGCACTGAAACAGTCATGATTTATATTTGAAATGTTAACACAACATTGAGATATCGAGCAAGGCAACAGCTAAACAAATACAGCAGTAGTAAAGTTTAGGTTCCAGTAATTAGTGGAGAAGTACAGGATAATAAGCACAGTGGGGTGTCCCTTAAGGTACTTTAGACTCCTACTGTGTTTATTAGCTAGTATCAGTATGGAAATCTATGCCTCACTACATTTATGGTGCCATTCAGATCTTTAAAATAGGCTCTTACACTCAGAAAGTGGTTACTAAATTACTCACCCTCTGAGCTCTTCTTTCTAATTAACATAATTTCTGCCATTATAACCTTTCTCACAAGTATGCTTCCATTGTAGTCCACATATGCTTAAGCAATATTTGAGATTCTAACCTTCTGTTCAAAGCCTTTTTTTTTTGTAAGGATGATAAATGTCATGTTTCACGCTCTTCATCAGAATAATGGAGCCAATTTGCTTATACATATATTATTAACTTCTACTGTCGTATTAGCTGTGCCTACAATTAACTTTTTAACACCCCATACGGACTTAGAAATGCTTGAGCTTATGAAAAACAAACTGAGGAACCATTTCTACCACCTTGAAGGCACACTGAAAAACAGCGGCAGCCAAGAGTTTGTCAAATTACGTATGAGGGTAAACCTGGTGTATGTGGGACAGCAATGAATAACCCCCCTGAATTAGACCAAATATGTACTAGCACATGAGGAAATAATCCACGGCTAAATATCTCCACATTTACAGCCATGTGTTCAGCTCAAGAGTTTTATTTTCAGAACCTAGCCGTATTCTTTTAAAATATCGTTAAAGAAAAAAAAGAATATTGAAATGCTTTACAGAACTTAAAAAAAAATCTTGTCAATACGTTCAGCCTAAACTAATCATGGACAGTTACATTTTTAACACAGAAATGGGAAACATCTATTGCCTCACACACCTCAAAATGTTAAAAGCTAGGTTTAGAGATAGCACATTTCTAACAAATAGGTTTATTAATCTTCACAAAATACTTTGTTGAATGCACTAGATGGCAGCATGGTATATAAATCAGTTATTTGTGACAAGCAGATGAAAGAATAGCCTGTTGTGTAGCTAGGGAATATGAGAATCACTAAAGAAGTTCTCATTTTGGTTCACATCTGTTATTTTCTTACAAAACTGCTTCCCCACTATTTTCATTATTTGGCACTGATGTAAAACTATATCTATGTTTCCTGTGGTATCCCACTGTGCTAGGGTTCTCTTCTGTAACTGGAAGATTATAAACACAGCTGTGAACTTTCTTGTCTGTGTGCTTGTAGCTTTGCAGAAACGCTAGGTTTCACATTATTTATTATTAGCTTAAGTTACACAGGACTGTAACATCCAAATGCACACAACATTGATGTTCACGGCACATAGTTTTCAGAGGAGAACTGATCAATCTTGTCCCCACGCTGCCATACTTCATAAGACATGACATGTCAGTGTGGAACCATGTGAGAAAATTTCTAGCTGCAAAGAGGTGAAGGGAATCACAGATAAAACATTATACCAGGAAGTAATTGGGAAGATTAGGGCACCTATGTAATAGAGTATGTGTCAAAATGTTTTAGAATGCAAGTTAACACTTTTTAATATGCATCAACATGTGATGCAGTCCTGTAACATGTGATACAGGACTGGCCCTAGTGGATCAGTGTGGGGAGTGACAATAGAAAAATAATAATATGTGATAAAAAAGTTTTCAGACAAGGACTATAGCATGTCCATATGAAATGACCGCCAAAACATGCAGACTTATTCAAATGCTCTCATTGCATCATTATACCTTCCATGCGCAATATGTGATAAATTGAAAATATCAAGTCCCCACATAAAGTAAACATGTGAAAAATTGCCAGAAACAGTTAAGTGCAAAGTCTGCATATTTTGGCAGTCATTTCATATTTATTGCTCATGGACATGGTATAGTCCTTGGCTGAAAACCTTCCTTTATCACATATTATTTTTCATTGATACACCCCATGCTCATAGGACAGTTTTCTTATATGTGTTAGCTGTTACAAACCCCCTTTTATTTTTGTGGGGGTTTTTTTTCCCTTTTGGTATCCCTAGTAGATCAGTGGCAGTACTCTATATTGTCACAAGTGAGAACCTGGTTTTGATTTCCAGCTCAGGTCATCCTTTCCCTTGGTGAGCTGGAGCTGTTGCAGATGCAATGTTCATAGCCCCTGGGGAAAAACAGTAATAGTCTTCACCTAATAGCAAATCTCTGATGGCTGGATTTGGAGCTAATGATTGTAGGGTTCTAGAAGAGGCCTAGCTGATGATTGTGAATCCAAAGACTGGATTAAAGTAAGTTGGGAGGCGATATGCCATTGAGAAATCATGGGGTAGCTGTGAATAAAGGTTAGTGGTACAGATCCCAGACTGGTTCTATTTGAATTGAAAACTTGAAGGGGCAGGAAGAAACTGCTAGGTCAAAAATAGCAATAGAATAAATTCTAGTATATGCACAAAATGTTCACCTGCTCGTCCTTGGCTCCGCTTCTCTCTTACTTCTTGGGATGTGAAACACAATAACAGCGTCCCTCCTCTGCTGAGGGATCTTCCCTTATTTCCTTGATAGTACACTCATACCATTAGCAAGCACATTAACCTGAAAATATAAGGGTGGCAAATGCTTGAGGTGAGTACAAAACAGTATTTTGATGGCTGTAGCTCAAAACTCACAATTTCCTCCATCATTTTCTTCCCTTGCACCCAGAACAATGAAAGAGCATCTCTGGTGAGCAACTTAAAATCCTCTGGATAGGTCCTAGGCAAGCACAATCTACCCAAATTTGAAAAAAACAAGAGAGGCTGATATTGATTTATATAAAAATACCCATTTAATGGACGCTGCTGAAGTGAACAAACATATATAAAAGCAAGGCAATAAAAATTAGGCATGTACGGGGTAAAAATTTTAATTTAGATTAGTTTTCCATGTTATTTATAGACGTTTTTGTTGAATTTTGAGTAGTTTTTTTTTTTTTCAATTTTCATTTTGGGAGGCAATGTTGTTAAGAGTGTGCACCATTTCCAAAGAGTGTGCAATCTTCACAGAACATTAAATTCTATAAAGCTTGGTGCAAAGTTGCACACACAATTTATACAAAAGGTCAGCTGTACATGCAACTTAATTCAATAATTAACTATTAATTAGAGTTGAACAGCCAATTATTGGCCTTAATTGGCACTAATGCTATACTATTGGAGTTTTATATTCTGCTAGTTTTCCAAAAGGATTCACAGCGGTTTACAGTATATGAAATAAAACCCTCTAACAATAAGGAGGAATTAAGTTATACAAGAATAATAATATTATTATAAAAACATAAAAATAAAACAGAATTAAGGATAAAAACAAAAATCATAAAAAAATAGGTCAGAGTTGTTGCTAAAACAAATATGTTTTTAACATTTTCCTGAAAGAGAAATAGGAAGGCGCAAACTTCAGATTCAGTAGGTAATATATTCTATACTCTAGCCCAAAAAAAGGAAAAGATACCTCAAAAAACACCTAGGGCCATGTTTACTAAGCCATGCTGTAGACACACTAACTGTTTAGTGCACGATAAAAATTATCATATGCTAATGATAGAGACACCCGTTATATTCCTGTGGGTGTCTCTAGCATTAGCGTGTGCTAAAATGTTTGCGTGCCTTCAGCGTGGCTTAGTAAACAGGGCTGCTAGTTTCAAAGTTTTTAAGAAACCTAATATTCTAATCTACCGATGGAAACACCAACAATTTACCCAAACCTCAGAATTTAAACCAAATATTGATTTAAATATTAAACAGAGGATTTACATACCATCAGCCAATTAGTAGTTAAATGTGCAACTACCCTTAATCACTATTCTATAAGTTGTGCTCTCAAATTTCAGAGTGTGCAACTTCAAAGGGGGGCATGGGCATGGGAGGGGCATAGAGAGGTCAGGAGTGTCGCGTATGAATACTATCATTTATGCACCTATCTACCTACAGTTGGGTATGAGCATTTGCACCAGCCTTTAAGCTAGAATAAGTCCTCATACCTAACCTTAGATACATAGATGAGGACTTGCACTAGCATTTTATAACAGCATTTCTGTGCGTATCTGCTATTGTAGAATTTGTACTCAGCGCACATCATCCCAGCGCCATTTCTCGAATTTCCCTCAGAGTGCACACTATTTGCGAAGAGTACTCTCTATTTTTCAAATATGACTGCACTATTGATAACTAGATGCACTACTGTAAAAATACTGTGTACTCGTCTCAAATAGTACACCGTAGAGCTCATTTTCAAAAGAGAAAAACATCCAAAAAGTGGCATAAATCTGCATTTGGACATTTTTCTCACAAAAACGTCCAAATTGTTATTTTCAAAACCAATTGTTAGAATTTTTCTATGAAGTCTGTCATGAGTTTATTCAAATCATAAGGGGATGTGTCAGGGGTGTTAAAGGCGGGATCTGGGCGTTCCTACAATTGGACGTTTTTCAGCCATAATGGAACAAAACAAAACCACCCAGGACTAAAACAATGTTTTGAGCTAGACCTGTTTTTATAATGAACAAGGCACAAAATGACCAGATAACCACTGGAAGGAATCAGGGGTGACCCCTCAATACCCCCAGTGCTCACTGACCCCCTCCTACCCCCACCAATGGGAATACAAAAATGATTTAGAAACCTCTATGACTGCCTCAGATGTTAGAGCCAGATCTATTAGAACAGCATGCAGGTCCCTGGAGTAGTGGTTAGTACAGCACAGTGCACACTCACCAGAAACCCATTGTACCCACATATAGGTGCCCCCTTCACTGATTGCCTGGGACCACGCCCAGAACAAGATCATACCTGTTCCTTTATTTTCAGCTCTAGGAGATCAAGAGAAAGAAATACACACACACACACACACACACACACACACACACACACATCAACAAAAATATAGATCATAGGCCTTTGGGAGAGAGAACTGAGGGTCTCACATAATGGCAGTGAGACCACCCAGAACTGTCTCAAAATCCCTCAGGTCCTCTGCTCTTTTATTAATAATGCATTAAGTCATAAGTTAACTGGTTACATCGCAAATCATGGGACAGAAACTTTGAAAAAATGCACTGGCTAGATTATATTCAACTTCTATCAGCATTCTAAAGAGCAAAGTTTCAGACAGCTGCTATTTTGGTAAAGATCATTATCATTCCCGTAAAGATCATTAACATTTATAGGAATACGGAACTAACATAACATTATTCCATATTACATCTGCATGCTCAGACATCTGCATATGTCTCTCTTCCCTATTCCTTTTCAAACATGCGTGTTCTTAGTGATACTTCCCAGCATCTGAACAAAACATTCATTACTTAAGGTTGCTGAAACTGTTAATTCAGCAAGTGTCAGCAAACTATAACTAGGTTAAATGCATGTGTCCTGCTCTGTCTTAAAATTATTTCATTTTCACATTTTTAATGCTCAACTCTTGATATTCCCTTCTGATCTGGGGGTGCTATAATTTCCATAATATATCATTAATATCATCACACCCATAAAGGCTATTGTGTACAGCTGTGGGCAGTGGGTTTTGAGGGGCTCAGCAGGCAAAATAAGGGAGCAATGGTGAGATGGGTACCTGAGAGCATGTTTTTGAAGTCCACTAGGGTGCCCCATTTATCTCCTGGGATATCTGGGAGACCAGTCTACTAAAAATGCTGCCCCTCTTACATCCCAATGGCTTGATTTTCAACGTTTTTCACTTGGAAGGGTTTTTTTGTTTGTTTGTTTTTTTGAACATGGACTAAAAAACAAAACGTCCAAAGCACAAAACCTTGTTAGAAACAGTATTTTTGAAAACAAAAGATAGATGTTTTTCCATTTGAAAAATGAACTTATTTCTTATTCAGATTTTGGACATTTTTTGCAAAACGTCTAAAGTCGGACTTAGATGTCATATAGAAAATGCCCCTCTGTGCATCCTTAATAAAAATAATAAGACGTACAGTTCACAGTAGCAGATTAAAATGATGACAAAAGGTTTTAAACTTGCTCACAGTTCTGATTTATTTTGATATCTTTCATTATAGGTTGTCACTTCTGCTCTCCTGCATCTCTTTTCTGTGACCATCCTAACTTGAATATATACTGTACCCTCCCTGGTCTCTCTGCTCCTACTGAGTGCCTTTTAGCTGGTTGGGACCTTCAGCAGCCCCAGTCTTCACTCCCTCTTAGTCCAGACTTCCTATACAAGGCCTGAGATGGACCCTGATCAACTTCTCCTTCC
This sequence comes from Microcaecilia unicolor, assembly GCF_901765095.1. Taxonomy (NCBI): domain Eukaryota; kingdom Metazoa; phylum Chordata; class Amphibia; order Gymnophiona; family Siphonopidae; genus Microcaecilia; species Microcaecilia unicolor. Next base: position 142,989 of record NW_021963198.1, on the reverse strand, counting down.
TCTCTCTCACTCCTTTGTACAGTCATTCCAGACAAGTCCCCTCCTTCTTTTTAGAGATTTTTCCTCCTCAAGGTCCAAATTACACATGACCCCTTGGGCGCAAGGCTAGCAGTATGCATCCAAGACCATCCATAGGCGCTGACTCCATGGGTGCTGTGGGTGCTTGAGCACCCCCAATATTTCACCCACCGGAAGTTTGCTCCCTCCCTCCCTTTGAGTTCCCTGGCCCCCTTCCCTCTGAATTTTAAAAGTCATCTATTTGACTCGTCGAGATTAGGGTGGCAGCAGAGGTAAAAAGCATGCAGGCTCGGCTCGGTGCTTAGTTCCGTTTTCCCTTCTCTCTCTCTCAGCTCTGTTCCTACCCTTGCGGAAACAGGAAAGGAGAGCAGGACCAGAGCTGAGAGAGAGAGAGAGAAGGGAAAATGGAAACTAAGCACCGAGCCGAGTCCTGCATGCTTTTACCCGCTGCTGCCGTCCTAACATTGACAAGGTAAGATAGATGACTTTTAAAATTCAGAGGGAGAGGGCCTGGAAATCAAAGGGAGGGAGGGAGGAAGGGAGGGATGATGACCCTGGAACTGGGAGGGAGGGGGGACCCTGGAACTGGGAGGGAGGGAAGGGGGGACACTGGAACTGGGAGGGGGGCCTGGAACTGGGAAGGACTGGAACAGGGAGGGAGGGAGGGGGGCTGAACTCAGAGGGGAGGGGAGAGGGAGAGGGGGAGGGGGGTACAGGGGAGGAGGGGGGGAGGGGGGAATGCACCACCTGTAAAAAAAAATTCAGCATTCCCAATCATTTGAAAAGTTGCTCCTATGGTACCATCTCTCACACAATGTTAACACAAGTATAAAACTTGAAAACAGAAAATATATTTCATCAGTAGAAATATATAATATGAGAAAACAAATATCACAAATTGAAATGGAAACAGTTAAGAAAATTTACATATGACAGAATGTTCTATAAACTAACCCCATTAATTATGAAAAAGGGAAGAAGGGTAAAAATGGGAAACTCATAAGTTGGAAGTCACTATCCAAATAAAATCAAATAGAACAGTCTAAGTAATTTCTTAATAGAGCAGAAAAATTAAAGCTTCTAAAGAGACCTTTCCTTCAATTTGCAGGTGTATTATCCACTATAAGAGATGAGATACGATGGAGGCCAGTTGAGAACCCGGTTTCATCAGCAAAAATTCTTCAGAGAACTGGATCCAACAATCACATAGGTTTTAATGCAGGGCTTTTTTGAGGGGGTACTTGGGGGTACTGAGTACCGGCACCTTTTCCATTGTCTGCTAAAAGTGACCCATGGACCCCAAGTTTTAATGAAAGATCTCAGCTCTACACACCAATTTTGCCTTGTCATAGATTCTGTGACTGCTTGCAGGGGGCCTGGCTATTGTAGGCTGAGTCCCTCAGTGTCACCGCCACCCTTGAAGGGTGGCTTAGCATTTGAGTACTAATCACCTTTTTTTGCTAGAAAAAATCACTGGTTTTATGCCCAAAACTTAACAATACATTTACATGAATATTGTAGGGAAAATGTCCTTCCTAGGGTTACCAACGAGGTGTAAGGGACCTAAAAAGGCCTTCCTCCTAAGGTGTGTTTCCCTAGAGAAGTCAGGGAGTACATAACTTTGTGACCAAAACCATTATGGTGCTGATATTCACACTATTTAACCAGCCAGACTGGTTAAAAAAGCCCTTAGCCAGGCAACTGCTAACATTCAGTGTGAGATAGCCGGTTATCTCCACTGAATATTAGTATCTAATGGGTAGCCACTAACTGGCCTAGTCAGGCTCATTTTCAAAAGAGACTCCAAAAAGTGCATGTCAGTATTTGATCATTTATCTAACAGAAACGTCCAAATCAGTATTATCGAAACCTCTTTTGGATGTCTTTCTCTGAAGTCTCTAAAGTAAGTCAAAATTTATCTAATATGAGGAGGAAATCGCCTCAAGAACAAGCCCTTCCCAGATACTTTGTACATGGGATAAAGGCTACATTTCATCATCATGGGCGTTTCAATCGAAACCAACTCCTCTTATTTTAAGAAAGATTTTTTCTAAAAATTTTTTGAAAGTAATTTTCTAAATATTCAAAAAAGCCACTGTGCCAAAAAATACTGTGAATAACAGTCCACTTAACTTTGGCGAACTACAGGTTTTTCCTCCTTTCCCAACCGTGGACCACAGTATTTTTTGGCACAGTGGCTTTTTTGAATATTTAGAAAAATTACTTTCAAAAAATTTTTTTAGAAAAAATCTTTTTTTAAAATAAGAGGAGTTGGTTTCGATTGAAACGCCCATGATGATGAAATGTAGCCTTTAGTCCCATGTAAAAGTATCTGGGAAGGGCTTGTTCTTGAGGCGATTTCCTCCTCATATTAGATAAATTTTGACTTACTTTAGAAAACTGGGTTCTGTATTTATAAGTTTTGCTGAGAAGATTTGGAACCAGTATCCCTGTGTTTATACTTTTAGTTTCTCTGAAGTCTGTCAGAAGGACGTCCAAATCTCAAGGGGGCGTGCCAGGGGCATGTTCAAGGCGGGACTTGGGTGTTCCTAAGACATGGATGTCTTTCAGCAATAATGGAACAAAACAAAGACGTCTAAGACTAAAACTAGACGTTTGAGCTAGACACTGTTTTATAAAAAAAATAGCTGCATTGGGAATTGAACCCACTTCCCCAGGATCAAAATCTGCTGCACTAGGCTACTCCTCTACTCCACAGAAGAGATGCCCCCCCCCCCCCCCCGATGACCACGTGAGGGACTCAGGGATCACCTCCCCTTATTCCCCTAGTGGTCACTATCCCCCTCCCCAACCAAAAGAATGTGATTAAAATATTACTTGCCAGCCTAAGATGTTATGCTCAGGTTAATTAGAATAGCATGCAGGTCCCTGGAGTAGTCTAGTAGTGGTGCAGTGTACTGCAGACAGGTGGACACAGGCTTCTACCTCCCCCTACTTGTTACACTTATGAAGGAAAATGTGAGCCCTCCAAAACCCACCAGAAACCCACTGTACCCACATATTGGTGCTCCCTTCACCTGTAAGGGCTATGGTAGTGGTGTACAGTTGGGGGGTGGCTTTTGGGGGGCTTAGCAGACAAGGTAAGGGAGCAATGGTGAGATGTGTACCTGGTAGCATTTTATAAAGTCCACTGCAGTGCCCCCAAGGATGCCCTATTGCTTTCCTGGGATGTCACTTTCCACTATTCTACCTGATGCCAGGGTAACTGGTCTATAATTTTCCGGATCACCTTTGGAACCCTTCTTAAAAATTGGCATTATATCGGCCACCCTCCAATCTTCTGGTACCATGCTTGATTTTAAAGATAAATTACATATTATGAACAATAGCTCTGCAAGTTAATTTTTCAGTTCCCTCAGTAATCTGGGATGTATATCATCTGGTCCAGGTGATTTGCTACTCTTCAATTTGTCAAATTGCCCCATTACATCTTCCAGGTTTACAGATATTTGATTCAGTTTTTCTGATTCATCAGCACTGATACCATTTCTAGCACTGGTATCTCTCCCACATCTTCTTCGTTGAAGTCCAAAGCAAAGAACTCATTTAATCTCTGCACTATAGCCTTGTTTTCCCTGAGTACCACTTTTACACCTCGATCATCCAGCGGTCCAACTGATTCTTTTACTGGCTTCTTACTTCTAATATACCCAAAAATGTTTTTGCTTTGTGTTTTTGCCTCCAACACAATAAAGAAAAATCTGAAACAGTAAACTGATAAATAAAATTGTTTCTGCCAGTTTCTGTTCTTAAAATTGGTATTTTCTTAAATGAATATCAGCGGCATAATCGAAAGAGAAGGACGCCATCTTCTGACACAAATCTGGAGATGGGCGTCCTTCTCTCAGGGTTGCCCAAATCGGCATAATCGAAAGCCGATTTTGGGTGTCCTTAACTGTTGTCCGTCACGGGGATGACCAAAGTTCACAGAGGCGAGTCGACAGTGTACCGAAGGCGGGATGAGGGCGTGGTTAAAAGATGGGCATCTCGGCCGATAATGGAAAAAAGAAGGGCATCCCTGACGAGCATTTGGCCGACTTTACTTGGTCCATTTCTTTCACGACTAAGCCTCGAAAAGGTGCCCAAACTGACCAGATGACCACTGGAGGGAATGGGGGATGACCTCCCCTTACTCCCCCAGTGGTCACCAACCACCTCCCACCCAAAACAAAAATTAAAAAACATTTTTTCCAGCCTCTATGCCAGCCTCAAATGTCATACCCAGCTCCATCACAGCGGTTTGCAGGTCCCTGGAGCAGTTTTTAGTGGGTGCATGCACTTCAGCCAGGCGGACCCAGGCCCACCCCCCCTACCTGTTATACTTGTGGTGGTAAACGTGAGCTCTCCAAAACCCACCAAAAATCCACTGTACCCACATCTAGGTGCCCCCCTTCATCCCTAAGGGCTATGGTAGTGGTGTACAGTTGTGGGGAGTGGGTTTGGGGGGGGGGGTGCCTGGTTGGTGTCCTTGCATGTAAGGGGGACCAGTGCACTATGAATGCTGGCTCTTCCCATGACCAAAGGGCTTGGATTTGGTAGTTTTTTTTTAAATTTCTTCAATTATATTACAAGTAAACACACTTGTACAGAAAAGTAAGATTAATGTCAATCAATAATATTAAACAAAAACAGATAAAAGGAAATAATATTGATTAATTTTACATAAGTCCACAATGAGGATCTCAAGATGCCCTTCTCATGGAGAAAATGCAGTACAAGCATAACGAAAACTTCTTTAAACTTACAAGAATATCTGGACAAGTACAGATTTAATTACTATTACACGTTAAAACTAGTTGATATTAGATCCATTTTCTTGTCTGGCTGAAATGAATGTCATCAGTTGAGAGGGTTCATAAAAAAACGTATTTCTGTGACTGGTATCTGATCAGACATTTGCAAGGGTATTTAAGGAAAAATGTTGCCCCTATTTGAATTGTCTGTAACTTTAATTGGAGGAAGTGCTGACGTTTTTTGGGGGGGTGTCCCTTGACACATCCGGATAAATTCGGACTTTGAAGCCTTTAAACAACTTATCTATTTTTGAAAAATAGTCTTAAAAATCCAAATTTTATCTGGTCTTAAAGCAACAGTTGCCACCAAGGTTGTGGTTGTTAGTTGTTCCAAATCCGACATTTCCAGCAAAGCTGAAACGTCTAATGCCTGATTATCTTGCAGTTGTTTCTTGTCTTCACCTTTAAAGGGGAGATAAAAAAAACTTTTGAGAATGGGGGGATATTATCTTCCCCAATCTCTAGAACCTCTTTAAGGTAATTTTTTAACATTTCCCGAGGAGAGATTGCTTTTCGTACAAGAAAATTAACAAAACGTAAATTATTACTTCTAGAGTAATTTTCAAATTTTTCAGACTTTCTTCGGAGATTCACCAAATCTCTAAACATATTATTTTGCACTTGGATAGTATCTTGCAAATCCTTTTCTTGTTTTATTACCTGTTAGTTCAAAATTTTCAATTCACTTTCAGTTTCTTTCAAATTCCCCTTTAAAGTTACTATTTCCTCTGACAATTTTTTAACCTGGGGGTATAATACTTTAGCAAACTCAGCAATGTCCACAAATTACCTAAAGTCACTTCCTCAGGCTTATTAAGGGAAAAAGCAAATTGAGTGGTCTGTACCTCCGATTGATTTGCAGAATTTTCTACCGCTCGGCTCGGTAACTAACACTCCGCCGACAATATCTCCTCAGCAGATTCCAGAGGAGTTTGAAGACCCAGTTGATGTCTCTGTACCTCCTGGCTTCGAGCTCCCAAATCATTCAGGCTCGGAGACGCCGCCATAGGAGAGCTGCTTCCTTGGGGCTGTGTAGGAGAAACTTGAGTGTCGGGGCTTAAAGAAACTTCCAGCCCTTGGTTCCACTCCAAATCTCCATCTACATTGGATGAAACAATTGGGCCGCTCTCCGACAACCGTAAATCCGTGGCCCGCTGAACAAATGGAAGTATGGACTCGGGGCAAACTGGTATGTTCTGTCGCTGGGTGGTAGCGGCAGCGGCCCAGCCTCTCCGTTTAGGCATTTTAGCAGAGCAGCAAGGCTCACACACGTCCGTATCATACGGTGGCCATCTTGGGATTTGGTCATTTTTAAGATGGGTGTCCTCGGTTTCCATTATCGGCGAAAACCAAGGTCGCCCATCTCTAAGGTCGACCATCTCAACATTTAGGTCGACCATCTCTTAGGCTGACCTAAATGTTGAGATTTGGGCATCCCCGACCGTATTATCGAAACGAAAGATGGACGCCCATCTTGTTTCGATAATGCGGGATGCCCCACCCCTTCACAGGGACATCCTTAGAGATGGGTGCCCTTAGAGATGGGGGTCCCCGTTCGAAAATGCCCCTCCACGTATCAATTTGCTGCTATCTTTGGCAGCTATCATCATATTAAAATATGTACTTTCCTGTGTACAATGCAATTAGGTATTTTTTTCTTGTTTTAGATTTGTATTTATTTATTCATTAGAATTACTTCAGATTCTACCAACTCTATTTTCTGCCTAATAAGAAGTGCAGAAAGGAAGGAAGGATGGCAAGCTGAGTCCATCATCACAACCCTCAAAGTTCTTTTCCATTTGTACTTAAAACTCTTGCTATGCCCTGGCATCACAGCTGGATCCTCCTGACCCTGAGAAAGCCACAAACCAGAACTCAGCCTTTAACTTATCCAAATGTACCACCAACCAGATGTTCAGCTGAGCTTCTGCATGAGGTTTTAAACAAAAGAGCTCAGCTCTGTTCTTTAGGCCAGCAGTGGTTGTGTTGCTTGGTTTGGCAAAGATACATTCAGCAAGATTGTGATACAACACAATTTTGTTTTAGAATAGACTGTAGAAAGCACCACAGCTTCCTTCATCTAACAGAAAAGCACCACACCCTGCCTTAAAAATGTCCAGATCCTTCAATATTCTTCGTAAACACCTATATTTTCTTAAACATATAGGAGTGAATTCCATGAATTGTGCAGAAATAAAAAGCTTAAGTGCTATTTTATAAGCAGCGCCTAAAGTTAGACGTGGTTGATAGAATAGCGCTTAAGCCCACATTGAGCCTACAAAGAGGTGGGAAAATGTGGGATACATATGCAACAAATAAATAAATAAATAAAATATAGGCATGTCCATTAACACCAAAGAAAATGTGTTGCAAATGCCCTAAACTAAATTTATGCGCAGAACCCCCTTGTTCTATAATTGCATGTGTAACTCAAATCTATGCCCATGTTCCACCCCAAAATGCCCATGACTCTCCTATTTCAATGCCACCTTTTTGGGATGTGTAAAATTTAGGCGTGGATCATGTGCCTACATTACATGTGTACATGTTAGTTGAGTTCAAATAGCACCAATAATTGAACTCAACTGAACTGGCGCTAATTGGCTTGTTATTCAATTAAATTGCATGTGCAAATTGGGCATGCACCCAAATTTACGTGCACAATTTTTGGCATCTTTTATAGAATCAGAGGGATTATCCATGATAATACATCTGCCTTTAAATAGTAGTTTGAAATTTTATATTGATTAATATCCCAGTATCCAACACAAGAAGATGAAGGCCAAATAATATTCCACTTTGTCCTTAAATCTTCATATTTGTCTATTTGAATTTTGCTCACACCTTTTGCAGTAGTAGCTCAAGGTGAGTTATATTCAGGTACACTGGGTGTTTCCCTGTTGGGCTCACAATCTAGGTTTTAAAAGAAGAATAGTCTCAGAATATTGAGTATTTGCTTGTGTGAGAGATCCTATGAGACCACAAGCAAAGTTGCAGCTGAAGAGCAACCTGAAGAAAAAACAAACTCCTTTTTAGCCATAATAGAGAATTTAACTAAATAAGTTTAGAAAAGATTTATAGTATAGGAAAATTTATTTTTGTTGAGTTTTTATTTAGACAAACATAGTGCTGAAGGAATCCTGTCTGGCAGGGTTGCAGATCTTCTCCATTTATTTTTATTTAAGGTTAGAACTAGCAGGTAGAAGAACAAAAAGAAGGCCAAGACAGATGAAGCAATCAAACAAGACAGCTTGAACACAGATAAGTAACAAAAGAAGAAAAGAAATTTGGGGACTGAGTCTTCTAAAATTAAAATACACATACTATTGAAAACTCACTTCTTCAGTCTAGCCATTAAGGAAATAAGCACTCTTCTCAAATAAACTCATGGCATTAATTTTTACCTCATCTCACCTCTCACTACTCTAGTCTAGCCTATTTAATCTTAGCCGTTTGCATTTTTCCTCCATATTTCAAATATCTATCTAAAACATGGGAAAGAAAATAAGATAATACCTTTTTTATTGGACATAACTTAATACATGTCTTGATTAGCTTTCGAAGGTTGCCCTTCTTCGTCAGATCGGAAATAAGCAAATGTGTTAGCAGATAGTATATATAAGAGAAACATCAAAGCATTACTTTGACAGTCTGACAGAGTGGGAGGGTGGGGGTATGCATGGGGACATCAAAGCATTTCATTGATATTCTAACAGGATGGGTGTTGGTAGGTGAGAGGAGGGTAATAAACAGAGAAATAAACAGAGAAATACAGCTTTATGGTTTATAATGGGTTAGAAAACCCAGATCCTTATTAAGTCCTGTTTGTTGGGTGTCAAAATATTCAATCATTCTTATTTCAATTTTTACTATTCCTTCAATACATACCATCCTACAATCAGATTCAAAATTGACTACTCCCCAGAAAAAGTCAATTTTTGGACACCACATTCTCAATCAGTGATGGCTGTTGTAAAAGATCCCACCGGCCTCTTGAGGTCCGGAGGATCTTGCCTGCCTGGGACCGGCTGTTACACCCACAGGATTCCTGTCCCAACCTTGTAGTCCACGGGAGTCCTCAGGGCAGGCTTAAAGAAATCAAACTCAAAAAAAGTAAAAATCAACAAGTTCCTTTTATTTTCAGGGATTCACAGTCCAGCAAGTTCAAAAGAAATACAGCAGCCCTTCAAAACAGTCTTCTCCTGTTTTCCTCGCAGGGTACACGCACGGCAGGGGTAAAAAGCAAAAAGGAAACAACTCAATCCCCGCTGTTTTTAGAACCAGGGGGAGCCACCTTAAACAGTCCCAACAGCCCGGCTCTCCTGCTCACCAACTTCCCCCCCCCCCCCCCCACCTTTGGGAGGGAGGTGAGCATCCCGTCGCAGTCCAGAGCTTCAAAAAAAAAAAAAAAAAAACTCTGCAACTTGCTCCCTCCCGGCCTTGGAAAACAGTTCACACAAACACTTCTTCGTGCCTTAGCACTCAGTTCAAAGCACCCAGTTTCCTCTAGTCTGGGAGCAGGTCACTTCGGGGGAGGGAACACTCCCCTCCTCCACACACTAGCACTCCTTTGCACACAGTTCAAACACAGACTGAACTCTTGTTGGGGAAAGGAAAAGATCCCACCCTTTCTGGGTCACTCTATCAATGCACTGACTCTTCTCCCGCATGACCCTTTCTCTTTCCCCTTCCAGCCCAGCTGGCACACCACAAGTTCACCTGGTTTTTCAGTTTTCATCCTAAGGAATGAGCCCAGGCTGTGAGGTCCATGGGTTCCTTAGGGCTTTCCTCTTTTTCTCTCTCTCCGGCCTCCTGCCACTCCATAGACTCTTCGTCCCACCCCCTATTCAGCTGTTCCTCGGGCACTTGATTATCTTCCAGGGGCCCCTCCCTAGCCTTGTTGGAGTTCTCACCTGGGGCTTGCTGGGGAAGATAATCTCTGTACCAGGGCTTGCGCTGGGGCTGCTGGGTAGTGTAGTCTTTTTCTCTCCTCCATTTTTCAGGGGGCACTAACCTTTCTCTTCTCTCTCTTTCTCTCTGGGGAAGGAGTAAAGGCAAGGCTCTGCTCTGTCTCCTTCTGCTCTTGAGCCTCCTCCCTTCTCCCCCATCCACTTCCATTTGTACAACCCCCTTGTCCTCCTCTTCACACTGTATACAAACATCTATATACAAGAAATCCACAGACAGATGCAGCTACCTCCACAACTCCAGCTTCCACCTTTCACATACAAAAAGATCCATTATTTACAGCCAAGCCACAAGATACCACCGTATCTGCTCGGACCCAGAGGATAGAGACAGACACCTTGAAACCCTGACTGCATCCTTCAAACAGAAAGGCTACAACCCCAAAATAATCTCCAAGAATATTGCCTCCTCCCTCACAACACCCAGGGAAAATCTGCTAAAGTACAAAGAAAAAAAAAGCCACAGACAGAATTCCCCTTGTAGTGACATACAACCCAGAGCTGGAGAAACTGAGGAAAATCATAAGAGACCTACAGCCGCTACTCCAGGAAGATGAATTACTGAAAGAGATATTCCCATCCCCACCAGTGCTGGCCTTCCGACAGCCACCAAACTTAAAACACAAGCTGATCAGAAGTAAAGTCCCAACACAGATGGAAAAAGAAAAGGGCACATTTCCCTGTAACACAGCCAGCTGCAAACTATGCCAAAACATTTCACAAGACCCCACAGTCATTCACAAGGGAAAAATATTCAACATAAAGGACTATTTTACATGCTCATCTTCCAATGTGGTATATATCATTCAGTGTAAAAAATGTAACGAAGGATGCTATATTGGAGAAACAGGCCAGATGCTTAAGATAAGATACAATCTGCACAGACATCACATGAAAATAGCCGGTGCCAGTCAAGCCCCCACCCCTGTGGGCCAACACTTTACAAGACCAGAACACTGCACCAGTGATTTCACAGTAAGAATACTGAAAGGTAATTTTAAAACAATACAGGAACGTAAGACATCTTAAATGTAAGATCTTGTCACTCTATTGAAATTTTAGAAATTAAAAAAAATAATTTTAACATTTTAATCTTATTTAAATACTATGTATTAAATAAATTAGCTTATTTTGCACTTTAACTAGTGTTCATCAAATCTTGAATACTTTTTGCAACATCAAAACTGATTGTTCTATACACATTTTACACTTATTTAGATTATACTCCTCTGGAATATAATTGGAGAAAGCCCATCCAGATGTGATTAGTTTGTTCTGAGAACCTTTCCACTGAGCAGAAAGTTGGGTCTGAGGTTGTGTTCCACCATAATTCAGACTGCAAATTGGTAAAGTAAGATCTGGTATTTCCTGTCTCAATGGGTTGGGGTTACATTAGCCACTAGAGAGAGAGAATTAGTATAAAGAGGACCCTCAGAGACAGCTAGGCAGCAACATGTGCATGTCAGAGACACAGGAAAATGACTTTAAAAATGTCATCCTTTCTGGCTCCAGAGACAGGACAGATTGCACAGCAGAAAGGAGCACTAAGAAAGTGCATATAGGTTACTTAGACAGGAGTAGACAGACCATCATCTACTATTACTCATACCACTTATCATTGTTAAGGTGCTAATAGCCATACATAGATACATTTACAGAGAAGCCCTTGTTCCATAGAGCTTACAATCAAGTGTGATTGAATCACAATGCTTGGGAGGGGTCAGTGTGGAAATAATGGAAGAAGCAGAGGAGGGATTTCAGTTGATGCTACCAATGCACTACAAGGGAGGAATCGTTGGTTTCCAGACTCCAACACACCTCCGTGAACTTTGGTCATCCCCGCGTCAGAAAGCAGTTGGGGACGCCCAAAATCGGCTTTCGATTATGCCAATTTGGGCGACCCTGTGAGAAGGACACCCATCTTCCGATTTGTGTCGAAAGACGGGCATCCTTCTCTTTCGAAAATAAGCCTGACAGCCATTTAACCCTACCTTCTGTTTTCTGTCCAATAACCAATTCCTAATCCATAGAAAGACATTGCTGCCTATCATATGACTTTTTTATTTGTCAATTTGGCTCCTAAGTCTACATATTTAGATCTTTAAGTCTTTTTCCATATGTGTTATGGTGGAGACTTCTAGCTACTTTGGTAACTCTTCCGTCAACTGAATCTATCTAGTCTACAGCTTTTTGAACATGTTCCACCTGATATTCAAAAGGATTTAACCGGGCAGGAAAGGCTCCTGCCCAGTTAAATCCACCCTGGCGGCCTAAGCATTGATATTCAGTGGCAGCTAACCAGATAGTGCCGCTGAATATCGCCCCAGCACTGTCCAGTTAGCGCTGGGGCAGTTTGTGGGAAAAACTTGGGCCGGGGCTGGAAGGATCCAGGATTTGACCAGTTAGCAGCCACATTCAAACTGCTAACAAGTTAAACAATCAACTAAAGTTAGGACAGCAGATTCTGAAGTCCACTGGGCTCAGGAAGCTGCACTCTTGTTAGTTTTTGTAGTGATTCCTTTAGTTTACCAATCCCTGAGGTCAGACTACCCTGCCTCTAGTTGCTTACCACTTTCATACTTTTCTGTTATTGGAAGAAGAACCACATCCATCCATCTCCAGACCTTTGATATTACCCATGACTCCAGCGAATTGTTGAAAATTCCTGACATTTGAGAAGCTAGAATTTCCCTAACTTCCCATAAAGCCTTGTGATATATCCCATCAGTTTCTATTGCCTTATCAACGTTTAGTTTTGCTAGTTCCTCATGAATAGACCATCCTACTAAAGAACATGTCCTAACTATAGCATGAGGATTTAATTATTTGCAACCCCACATCTTCTTTACCATCTACTGATTTTCAAATATATAGGAGTTCTTCAAGGTGAGTATTACTACTCCAACATTTAGATTAGTTTTCGCAGCGCCATCTCTTTGCCTTAAAGCTGCTGTAAATCCAGCACACAAGCTGCTAAGATTTCATCTACCACAAATATGAATTGTGAGATCTAGTGGCAATAAAGCTGATAGCGTGCGATCTAGTAGTTAATGAATGATGCTGAGAGTCAGGATATTAGTGTTGTCATTTCTCCTGTTGATTTATAATGGCTAAGACAAGTCAGCATGCCGCCATGTGATTCAGTTTACCCACCAAATGTAATTTGGCAACAACATTATTGTTTTCTTTATATTACTTCAGAAGACACCGTTTAGCTTTGATGTGCTGATTATTACTCAGAAGTGAACATATGCAATCTTATAACTGCTAAACACATTAGGATTGTGTTGGTTTCAAAGTTACTACCCTAGTGTGAAATTGAATGTTATCAGTTATGCTGGTAGTGCATCAAACCCTGAGTAATTCAGACTAAACTAAAATTATACAATGTAAAGAGAAAGCATAAGCAATACTGTGTATCAGATTTACAGGCTTCAATAAAATGCTATTTAGAACTAATCCATCGAATGCACATTTCTATTGCTTACCAGTGCTTAATGATAAACCCACTTGAGAAATCAAAAGAAGCTGAACTTAATTACAAGGCTAACCACATCAGACAAGAGAGGCTATATTTTTATCCATGAAATGATTTACTGAAAATGTTTCTGTGAATGACTTCACCAAAATGGTTTATACAGGATTCAAGCTCTTTGTGGGTGCTTTAACAACTGTATGTTGTTACATTGAGCATCAAGGGACAGTGAAATTTTTTTTCCTTGGATTATTCTATATTCTAATATGCTTTAAATGCAATGTAATCTAATGACTACACTCCTAAAATATAATCCTATCTCATATTTCCTGAAATTTTAAATCTGTACTCAAATCCCCAATGTATACACATTTCAAAGGCCAGATACTCTGTGTAAGCTGTTTAAACACTTTAGAATAACATTACGTTTAAAGTAAGCTTTTACAAAAGTAGAATATTTTACTGTTAAAAATGTTTTTCTTATTTACTGTAATATATGTGGATGAGGAAAATTAATTAATATTAAAATGTGTAGCTGTATCCTGGGTAAAGAGATTTTAAATGGCCAAGTGAGATCTATAGTTAGTAGCTCAAGCAGATGTTGTAGTGGCAGGGCTTAATTACTTAAGGAAAGGCCTAGAAGGCAGTTCTAATAGATTGGTGAGGCAAGATTGGTACAGAGCTTCTGAGAGCGCTGCCACCATCTCTAACAGTCTTTTCTAGTGCAGGCCCTATTGTGGTGGAATGCTCTTCCAGTGGCTTAAGTGCAAAGTGGCTAATGGTGCTGTTTGGACCAAGATGGTATTGGCCCTTCCCACACCAAGGTTGTTAGGCATGGTGAAAGATCTGCTCCACAAAGGTGTATTGGCTTTGGATGCTATATGAGAGCTAGAGTTTTGAACACATCCATTCTGAAGGGACTCCTGAGGCAGGCCTTTGTGGCCGAAACACGATTCGTGTTGAGTCCATTGGATGTTTCAAATAAAACTTTTGTATGAACTACACATCATCTAGCTCCTTTTTGGTGTCTCCTTCTCTGTGCTTTTCTTGCTTGTTTGATTTCTGTGAGGGATTTTGTTCTTCTGTTTTCATTGATTTGAGGAAGGAAGAACAGCTGGCAGATTTGAAGCAAGGTTTGAAAACCCACCTTTTTATAAGTGCTTTGGGGAGGTAGGGAATGGATGGGTTTTTGGGTTGGTTTTTTATAGCCTGTTGAATTGTTATAGCTTTTGTTTTGTGTGGAGGAGTAGCCTAGTGGTTAGGGTGGTGGACTTTGGTCCTGAGGAACTGAGTTCAATTCCCACTTCAGGCACAGGCAGCTCCTTGTGACTCTGGGCAAGTCACTTAACCCTCCATTGCCCCATGTAAGCAGCATTGAGCCTGTCATGAGTGGGAAAGCATGGGATACAAATGTAACAAAATAAATATGCTTTTGTACACTGCATAGAGCAGCTCTGAACATACACTCGGTTAGTGTAATCAAATACATAAATTGATTTGGTTTACTTTATCCAAAATGGAGCAGAATGATCCAAGTTTTGCATAGTGCCAAAGAAAATTCAAGGGTATTTTGACCCTTTCTGCATCTCTTAACACAAGCACAACTGGAGATGTACAGAGTCCATTTTAGCATTTGGCTGCTACCCTACATGTCCCTCACTGATCTGAGACACTGAGATCATGCTCCACATAACCTGACTTAAGAGTGAGGTTCATTACGTCATGGTATGTTCAAAACGTGCCCATTTGGAGATGTTGCCTCCAAAAGAAACCAATCCGGTTGGCTATTAATGGATTCTTAGTTAACGATCTTCATCAACTGTGATTTTTTTCTCATTATCTCCTTATCCACCCCTTCTCCACCAACACTGCATATTAGTATATGAGCCCTTACCACCCCCTATTTCGTGGGTGATAAGGGCTCATGCAGTAATCCCGCACTAAAAAAAGAACATGGCCACTCTCTGCCCTAGACAAACCCCCACAGAAAAATCAAAATATTTTTTTAGCATAAATGTGTCCCACAGTAAATCCTTTTAAGCTGCAGTAAGCATGTGCTAGTGCTTACCACAACTTGGTAAAAGGAGCCCTAAAGAACTTAAAAGAAGTACTGATTATATTACTCACTGCTTTGTTTAACTTATCACTTAGCACAAAAGTTTCAAGTGAATGTAGAAAAGAAGGTGTAGTTCTGCTCCACAAGTATGGTAATAATAATTTTTAAAAAAACAGTACAAAAAGTAAAAATAACAAAACTGGAGAATACCACTACAATGTGTAAACATCAAATCAAAAAAAATAGTGGAATAAATATCTCTTCTACCAGAAACCTTCAAATCAATAACTATGCAAAAGGAGCATAAAATGGAGGAAAAAAGACCTCAGTTGGCTATGTTCAATCCTTGACAATATATTCACAAGTCGAGCACTGGACTTGCCACTTCCTTCATACATAACTCACAGATTCAATCATTGGTCAAAAACCTCCATTGAAATGTTCAAATATCTATTGTAGTGCTCACTCGTGCATAATAAAGAATCTTCAATTATCCTTAATTATCAATATTTTTCACACGTATCAACTATTGCAAACTTCTTCATGCTTTAACGATAATAGTGAATAAACTTAGCTTCAGCAGCAGGAACAATCTCAATGGGGACCCATTTCACCTCCCAGGTTTCATCAGGGGAACCTCTTACCCTGCCGATGCTTCTGTGTAAAAAAAAATATTTAAAACGTGGTCACCCAAAGTACTTTTCAATATGCATGTGTCAGGCACAATTTTTGTTTGGATTTGCTAGCGGGTTCAAGACAGTGTGACAGCAGTTACCGAGTACTGAGTTCCTAGCACCATAATTCGACTTTTATTCTTCTTCTCCAGGTTGAATGGAAAGGTTTGCTTGTCACTGACTATGTTTTATATATTCCTTTTACACAGAAATTCCAGGATAAACTTATTCTGTAGGCAATTCATAAATACTTTAGTTACTAAAGCCTGTAGAATCACTACTTTGATGGGGTTTTATGTATCTCTATATATCTATACCTATCTATAAGGCATTGCAGCTAATAATTCCCTCTCTGGACTCATGTATCCATCTATGACTTCAGTATGAACCATGAACCCAAAAGCATAAATAATTGATATGTCTTGAGAACTTGGTTATAGAGTTTCCAAGTTATGGCGTTCTAAGGAATTTGTCTTTGACGTGCATCATATTTTTTTTTTGCCATCATAATAATACAAACGGGTAATCACAGTCATTTTTATTCTAATTACTTTAGTACATTTTATGTGCTGGTTGAAACTACTCTACTAATTGTCAGCTTCTTTATAAGCATCTTTCAGGTATGGTTCATTAGAGACTTCATTCACCCAAACTGTTACTGGCCTCTTGAGAGTGAATAGTGGAAATTTGTCACAGCTCAACTGTCATAAAAGCAGATATTCACTAGGTATTTGATTGAAAAATAGGTATTCCAATCATTCATATTTTATCTCCTTGTTTTTGTATCATACTCAATCACTCCGTACACAATCACACTTCACAGTTATCAACACACTTTCAACAGCGATATGACACCAGGGTCCAATCCATTATCAATATCTCATCTACTCAAATGGGCAGTTTGTAAGTCTATGTGCTTTGAAAACGAGCCTCGTGCATATCTCTTTGGCATATTTATCCATGTACCTTGCTTAGGAAGGAAATTACAAAATTAAAGGTTAAGAGTCAGAATTGAATGAAATGTTCAGTTTTCTCAATGAAGAAAGGTAAATACTGGAGTGCTCAAGGGATCTACTGGGGGTTTTAAACTTATTTATTAAGGATGTGAATTCATTACTGCATATTCAGTTCATTAGTATGCCTTTAAAAAATTGTGCATGCTAAATCGATGTAATGGTTACCTACAAATGAAGACTAGAAGTGTGCAACCCAGCATTTCATTTTGTTTAGTTTTCAATGTCATTTATGGTAATTTTTTTTTAATTTTGGAAACATTGTCATAAATAATGTGCACTCTTTACAAAGAGTGCACACTTTATCAAAGAATAAGTGTTATTTTCTTTCCAACGAGTGTGCAGTGTTCGTGAAGAATGTGCATTCTTTTACATATTATACACATGTTGAAATCCTTGAATCAGTGTGTGGTAGTGGCCAAAAAAGCAAATAGAATATTTGGAATTTTAAAGAATAGAAAACAAAAGGGAGAATATCACATTGCTTCTGTATCATTGCATGATGTATTTTGTACAATTATGGTTGGTGCATCCCAATTTTTTTTTTTAACAGAACAAGAAAAGATACTGAACATGGTGTCAAAAATGCTAAGCAGAAATCCAAGAAGAAGGGGTGGACCAAGAAATCTTCACATCCAGAAGTCAATAAAGCAATTTTATTCAGCACCACACATGTATTTGACCTGACACGGGGCTGTGTTTCGATCTGTTTCAGGGGTCTGACACTTACAGTTGGAAATCACAAAGTTTAGGTGCAGAATAATACAACTGGTAATCAATAAGCCACTAAGACATAGTGAAAATCAGTCGGATGCCGTTGAGCCCACCCCTATTTCTTAGATTTCTGCTTGGACTACACGTAGGGTTTTTTTTTTTTTTACTTTTACCTTTGGGTTTGACAAAAATGCTAAACAGGACAGAATGGCTAACCTGTGAGAAAAGGAAAAAGATGTTAGTGGCCTTCAGGTTGGTGAAAAGAAAGTTAAAAAGAAATATAACAGTGGTCTATAAAATTATGAATGGAGTGGAATGGGTAAAAATGAATCAGCTGTTTACTCTTGCAAAAAGTAAAAAAGACTAGGGGACATTCTAGGAAGTTACTAAGTACAACATTTAAAACATATTGAAGAGAATATTTTTTCACTCAATACAATTAATCTCTGGAATTTGTTGCAAAGAACATAGTGAAATTAGCATAACTGTATTTATCAGCACAATTGATAGTGTATATAGTTTCCTTTTTCCAGCATCTCCCATTTCAAGAAACTATAATCTCCTATACAATAGGACCTCCCAAAACCCATTTGACTTCCTCTAGAGAAAAACAATAAGTCCAGTCTATGGCCTACTCCACAATTTGGCTCTTTAATTGTATTGGCCATAAAGTCCATTAAAAAATAGCTCTTTTCCATAGGTAGCTCTGCATGTATATTAAAGTCTCCTAAAATTACTCCAATGTATCTACCTATCCTCTGATCACCCATAGCACTCATCAATTGTTCCAACCCCATTGATGATTTGTCATCAGGGGATGATAGACAGTATTCTTTTCCCTAACAATTTTATTAGCATACATTCTATTCCATATATACAGTATTCTCTGTCTTAATTTCCCTCGCATTCAAAAAACTAGATTAAATTAAACCTAAGCCACTATCATCTAGTTCCCTTCCTATCCTTTTGTAAATAGTATACCGTGACTGACAAGCCTGCAGGAAGCTTGGGGGTCCTTTTACTAAGGTAAACTGAAAAATGGCCTGCGGTAGTGTAGGCACGTATT
Source organism: Microcaecilia unicolor (assembly GCF_901765095.1). Lineage (NCBI taxonomy): Eukaryota > Metazoa > Chordata > Amphibia > Gymnophiona > Siphonopidae > Microcaecilia > Microcaecilia unicolor. The sequence continues at coordinate 124,192 of NW_021963198.1, read as the reverse complement.
TTGGGCGCACACAGATCCATTTTTCAGCGCGACAAAAATGGACATGCAGCAAAATCAAAATTGGTGCGTGTCCATTTTGGGTCTGAGACCTTAACAACAGCCATTGAACTAGCGGTAAAGACTCGCACGGCAACCGGGTGGTAATGACCTACACGCGTCAAATACCACTTGGCGTGCGTCCAATACGTGCGTCTGAAAATAAAATTTTCAGACACGCGTATCAGACGTACATCAAAATTGAAATTACCGCAAGAGCCACACAGTAGCTGGGTGGTAACTCCATTTTGGCGCACATTGGGTGCATGTAGACGCTTATGTGGCTTAGTAAAAGGGCTCCTTACTCTCTCTGTTTTTGTCAAAAATAAATTTTCCAACTTGCCTTCCATAACAACAACACATATTGACTGTGTTTGCCCCATAGATCTGATATTTAATCAGTCAAGCCTCAACTTTTCCCACTACAGACTTTTACCATGTCTTCCATATTTATTTTTTTCATTTAACCATATTTGTTAATTAGCTCCCTTGTACATTGGCTTCGTATATTGTTATATTCCCCAAAATATCAGGATCCACCACCTGAGCACATCACACCTCCTAACAGTACAATTTCTCCAATTCTCCAAGTTCCCTTATGGTTAATCTCCTTATTTTTCCACACTCCACATTGAGGGTCCTTGCTGGGGAGCTCACCTGCGAAGGATGATGTCACTTACACTGTCTGTCCGATGCACTATGAATGGGGTTTGCCAGCCCCCAGGACAACTTTCACTCTTCGGCCTGTGAAAATAGCACTGAGTCCCTGCTGGGATGGTATATATGCTGAAAGAGACTACATATTTTACAACTAAGCAGCCTATTTGCAAATTGCCAGTTATATAAAAAGAAATACAGGTAGCCAATATATAAACAATTCTGAAAATGCCACAGTGCTAAATCCCAAGGGATTATAAGAATGGCCAAGCAATGTCTACAAAATCCAAGTAGGGTTAAAATGGCATTCTTTTGCGTTATATTCCATATTCATAAAACTAACAAAAACAAACAATACTGAAGAACAAAGTATTAAAAGGGGTTCCAAGATTTTATTCAAGGACAAAAAAGACAGCAGATGAAAGCATGAAACATTCTTTGGCTGATCATGAAATGCATATTTTCCCTGTAGCTTACAATGGCCAACAAATTTACAGAAATGTGTCAGTGCTTGTATGTTCCAGCAATAAATTAATTTTGTTATTTTTCTTCAGATTTATATTTCTATTCACTCCTTTTATAGAATAATTTACTCAAATGTGACTTTATTTAAAACTTTTGTTTAATTTGTTTCCCAAAAGATAGGAAGTGTTTATCTATGGGTGCTCAATAGTGAAAATATTTAGGTTTCAATGAATTGTATTGGTCATATAAGGGTAGGTTCATATCATTTGACAAAATGTGGAATTATTCAGGCAAACAAACAAACAAACAAACAAAAAAAAAAATATATATATATATATATATAGAGAGAGAGAGAGAGAGATAATTTATTGCTGGAACATACAAGCACATACATATATACATATATAAACATGATTTATTTATTTGTTGCATTTGTATCCCACATTTTCCCACCTCTATGCAGGCTCAATGTGGCTTACAATACATCCTGAATAATGAGAATACATGAGAAAGTATACAATTAGTAATAGCAGAAGGATTTTGGATGACGTGGAGGGGCATAATCGAACGAAAACGTCTATCTCCATGGGCGTTTATCTCCAAGAACGGGTCCGTGAAGGGGCGGACCGAACCGTATTTTCGCAAAAAATAGACGTCCATGTTTTATTCGACAATTTGTGAGCTGGGCGTTTTTGTATTTCAGCGATAATGGAAAATGAAAGCGCCCAGCTCAAAAACGAATAAATCCAAGGCATTTGTTCGTGGGAGGGGCCAGGATTCATAGTGCACTGGTCCCCCTCACATGCCAGGACACCAACCGGGCACCCTAGGGGGCACTTTTACAAAAAAAAAAAAAAAAAAAGGTAAAAGAGCTCCCAGGTGCATAGCACCCTTCCCTTGTGTATTGAGCCCCCCAAATCCCCCTCAAAACCCACTGCCCACAAGTCTACACCATTATTATAGCCCTAAGGGGTGAAGGGGGGCACCTACATGTGGGTACGACATTTGATGGTGAAAATAAAAAGTTGTGAAACATCATTTTTTTGTGGTGGGAGGGGGTTAGGCACGTCCATTTTTGGCAAAACTTTTAAAAAGGCATTTTTTTTGCAACTATGCTGAAACATGGATCTGCATGCACCCAAAATCCACGCCTACACTACCGCAGGCCATTTTTCAACGCACCTTAGTAAAAGGACCCCTAAGACTGATTAAAAAAAAAAAGCAACTTGTGAATTTTTTTGTGCAATGATATTGGAATTTCAACACGGGGTTGGACATAACACAACAAACATTTTCATGAATGTGATTGCTGTTTTATAGTATAAAAAGGCAATAAAATTAACTGTGGTTGCAATTTAGATACTAGATTTATATTTGATTATATATAGTAAGTAAGTACTTTTAGTATTTTTAAAATGGCATTGTTAATAAGGATGGAAGATATATTTAAATGTACTTTTAATGGTCTTCTGTAAGGGGTGTATTTTGAGGAATACTTTATTTTAGATTGCGAACCCAAATTTATAAATTGTAATATGCATATTCATTGGGAAAATCTTGAAAACACGACGGGTTTAGGCCCTCGAGGACCAAGGTTGTCCACACCTCCCATATAGCAAATCCAACCTGAAGATTAATAAGCAACCCAAAATTAAGAAAAGGCTAATATTAAAAAATGGGTTTTCAAACCCTTTTTAAAAATTTCAAGATCAGGTTCTAATCAATGATGGGTAGGAAGGGAATTCCACAATCCTGCAGAAAAATTAGACCTATACAGTACGAACAGTAATCACATTGTCACAGGGAGGCTTCACCATGGCTATAAACAAAGCATCATGCATAATTTATTTGGGAGAATGACTTCAGTTTCTTATAAGCAAGATTTGTTCCAAAGAAAGATCACTTGTATTCTGTGGCAGAAGTCCAAATTAAGGGCCTCAAGCCCAAAATATTAGAAAGGGCTACCTCAGAAGACAGGGAAATGGCTATGCACCGCTGCAACTGCTTAGATAGACTTTACACCACTGCTTGTGATACTTGTGAGTGTTAACTGAAGTTTTCATTTGTATGTATCTGCATTTAAGGAACCTAAAGGTAATCTATTCATCTTTAAGCAAGTTTCTTTATAATTTGCTACTTTTCAATACAAAATATGTTACTATTTTATACATGTGCTCATACCCTTCAAGAAATGAATGTACTACAAATGTTTCTTAAATCTGAGCATGGGAAATTGGCAGAATATATAAATATTTAAAATCCTTCCCAATCCCCAACCCTCATCTCCGAAATGCAACCCACAGCAGTCAGCAAATTTAAAGATACTGAATGATATGGGCTGAATCTGACCTGGATATTTAATACCGGTTATGTACAGGCACCGACACTGAATATCCAGATCATTGGCAGACCCAGAGTTATGCAGGTACCAACATTGAATATCACCAGTGCCCACATAACTTTCAAGTCTACCCTGCATCCACCTCCAGACTCCCCCCTCCCAGCACTGTGCGAAAAGGAAACTGACCCAGATAACTTAGTGGTGAGCGGCACAGACGGGCAGTGGCTCATCATGGCTAGAGGAGACTGGTGCTAGGAGGAGGGAGGGAGGGAGAGGGAGTGGGAGAGGATGGGGTCAGAAAGAAAGGGTCTGCAGTCAGCAGTAGGCAGGTTAGTTCAGGATTAGCAGAAGGGGAGACAGGAAAGGCTAGAGGGGGAGGCTTGGGGAAGTTTGTAATGGGAAGGGAAGTCCTAGGAGCGGAGAGAAGGGGTGACCACATAAGGAAGCGAGTAAGGTATTGGCAAGGTTATAATCGCCACTATGCTGGCAGCTCCAGCAGGTTCACGGCTCACTCTCTGCTCCTGCTTTTGCTCCAGCCTGGATTTGCTGCTGTCAGTAGTTCACCTCCGGGGCCATTTTTGCACACTTCCTTGTAGTAGCGAGGTGGATAGAGTCATAGTGGGCCGCGTATTCTTCGAATAGAGTGAGTGCAAATTCAGGTGCAAAGGGGAAGAATTGATTTATATGGTGCAGCAGCGTGATCACTGATAGGGGCAGTGCAAAAGTGACGGCCTCCAAACTGGCCCCAGCTATTACGGAGAGAGTGCAAGTCGTGACCTACAAGGGAGGGGCCCTGATGTGGGCTCGGCGTGCTATCATATGGAAGTAGCATTTTCAATGCTGCACATCTTGGTTGTCGGGGCTGTGCGCAACACTGTTTTCTTGAGCCACTGAGCTCAGCAATAGCAGCAATTTGTCTCCAAGATCGAGTGCTGCAGAGTATGGACCGAGTCCATGCATGTGTGGCAACGAGAGGCTAGCGAGATGCGTCGAGTGAAGCAGGGTGGGAGCGAGCCCTTACGTGTGCGGCAGTGAGACAAAAACATGGTGCAAATGTCCATACCTAAATGAAAATGCAGAGCACCATTACTCTGTAATTACGCATGCAACTCGACACCGCGTCCCCGTCTGCACTGAATTGCCCTTGACCCTCCCATTTCTTTCTATTCCCCCCTTTTTTGGACTGTATGTAATTTTTAGGCACAGATCCCTCACTTAACTTTACGCATGTTGGTCCCAATTAAATCTAATTAGTGCCAATAATTGTTTATTAAAAAGCCAATTATTGGCACTAATTGGCTCATTATTCTGTTAAATAGCACACAAAAATCAGAAACATGCCTAAATTTGCACAAGCAACTTTTAACAACCTTTATAGTATCAAGGGGTTAGTGTGTGCTAATGATTAGCACACACTAAATGCTAAGAAGCCCGTAGGAATAAAATGTGTCTTAGCATTTAGTACGTGCTAATCATTAGCGTATGCTAAATCCGTTAGCACACCTTAGTAAAAGAAGCCCTTTAATTTGCAGATCAGTGTGCTTTAAATTCATTTTAAAGGTGCACTAATGAAATGAATGCATGCTAATGAATACCTACATAACTTCCAGGTGCTGCCAAAGACCTAGCCATTCAGTGCCGGTATCTGGATAGAGCCCATCACTAAATATCTAACTATAACTTAGCCGTTGATGGTCAGAAAACTTTCAGCCCACATAGGGGTCCTTTACTAAGCCATGTAAGGCTCTATGCATGCCCAATGCGTGCCAAAATGGAGTTATTCCCGGCTGCCGGGTGGCTCATGTGGTAATTTCAATTTTGGTGCACGTACGATACGTGCGGCTGAAAATTTCTATTTTTGGATGCGCGTATTGGACACACACCAAGTGGCATTTGGCACATAGGTCATTACTGACCAGCTACCACATGAGACTTTACCACTAGGTCAATGGCTGGTGGTAGACATGCAGCAATTTTGATTTTGCCACATGTCCATTTTCGGCAAAAATAAAAATAGGGCTTTTTTTACAGACGCACTGAAAAATGGATCAGCACATGCCCAAAATCCATGCCTACACTACTGCAAGCCATTTTTCAGCGCACCTTAAGAAAAGGACCCCATAATGAGAAGAGAATGTTGCAACTATTTTTTTTAAGGCAATTAAAGAACAGAAAATTTCTATCCAAATATATATGTACTCACATATATGACTCCACCAAACCCATTTTCCCATTATGGATAGTGTACAAAATATGTAGATTGGACAGAAGTAAACTTTTGAAAGACTTTTTATTATCAAATGCCCAACAGGGGCCACTTATCACCACTTTTGGGTATTTTCAAATCAATAATTAAAATACAACAAATAAAAAAACATAAGAAAAACCGTATAAAAAAAAAATGTATATCAAAACAGAACATCAAAAATATTAAGAGGAGTGCAAGGAAGAGCCAGGTGGAGGGAGGAGAAGGATTCTGTTATAAATGCTACTGGGTATCCATTGATGAAACCCTAAGTACCTGTTTTTTTGCTGTCTTTTACCTTGATTGATATCTGTTCCTGTTGCTTGACAACTTTGGGTTACCAGTTAACTGGAGTTCAAGTTACCTGCCGGTGCTGGTGAAAATGGAAGAGGAATGCTGTTAGAAGGAAAAGTCCATTGAACATTATTACATTTTTTTTTGGGGGGGGGGGGGGGGTTGCCAGGTTCTTGAAGCCTGGATTGGCCACTGTCAGAGACAGGATGCTGGGCTTGATGGACACCTGATCTTTTCCCAGTATGGCGATTCTTATATGCTTATGAAATACTATGATAATGTTTTATAATACCTATTTTTGAAAAAAATGTCAAGATTATCACTTATGTATGTTCATATAGTGGAGAATTTCTTGAATAAAAATTAAAAAGAAAAAAAAAGTACTACTGTGTAGCCAGAAACCAGGACCTTCCCACACTCCATTGGACCAATCATCTTTTTTTGTTGTGTAGGATAAGAGATTGCCTTTAAACATGTGTCCATCTAGGGTTTCCTAAATATATTTATGTGGAAATAGCTTAAGATATTTCTCTGTGTCCTCTATTTACATAATCATGTTTTTCAGTTTGCTTCATCAACCATTACCAGAAAAGGATCTAATGTTGCACATCATCAAAAGAATAAAGTAAACACAACTTAATAAAAACCCACTTTCTTTGAACATTTTACAAGCTGATTAAAATTAAAACCTTGGACTTTTGCTCCCCAGAAACTCATCTACTTAAAAACAACACATTTTTCCAAACACGCTCAAACGGACAGCAACATTAATACTCACTTGGCATTTTAGTTTCCTTTTGATTATAGTGTTGAATGATTTCCTCCTTCCTTCTCCCTCTCCTTTATTTTCTTCAGTACTACATCCAACTGATGTGGTCACTCAAGGGGCAAACTTGGCATTGGTAAAGCACAGATGTTGCATTCTAGCATGCGTATTCCCAGCAGCAACATTCCTAAAATTATTAGTTTGACCATTTTTCCAGCTTCACTCTTAAACTTGAGCATAGTAAAATAGCCGCTCATAAGACTCTCTTTTATTTTGGATGTACATTTCCTCTAATTTGTGTGTCCTTTGGATAAACTTGCCACTGAAAATAAAATGGTTAAACGTGCCGGGGGAGGAGGGGAAGGAACGTAGAGGAGGGCTCTCGGGGAGCCGAGGAAGGGCAGGGGAAGAGATTGCTAGACATGGAGAGGAGAGGAGGGGAGGGGAGGGGGAGAGAAGAGATCGCTGGACACGAGAGGAGGGGAGTGCAGGGGAGAGAGGAGAATTGCTGGACATGGATGGATGGAAGGGGCAGGGGAGAGAGGAAATTTGCTGGATATGGATGGATGGAGGAGAGGGCAGGGGAGAATAGAGAGTTGCTGGACATGAATGAATCATGGAGGGGAGGGCAGGGGAGAGAAGAGAATTGCTGGATATGGCTGGATGAATGGGGGCAGTGGAGAGAGGAATTTTGCTGAATATTGTAAAGGGGGGTCCGCTTCCTCCTCTTGGGTGGAACCAGCAAGCCTCTGGGGCTCCCAGGGTTCCAGGACAGAATGCTGCTGATACTGGGACTCAGGGCCAAAGTATTTTATTATCAAGGCAATTTCATATCAAAAATCATAATATATTCTTCAAAACAAAAAGGTACAGCCCTCTTAATATAGTCTTCAAAAGAAAAAGGTACAGTCCTCCTCCTCCTCCTACTACTACTATTTAACATTTCTAAAGCCCTACCATGGTTACGCAGCACTGTACAATTAACAAAGAAGGACAGTCCCTGCTCAAAGGAGCTTACAATCTAAAGGACAAAAAGTGCAGGCAATCAAGATTGAGGCAGTCTAGATTTCCTGGATAGAGGTACAATGGTTAGGTGCCGAAAGCGACATTGAAGAGGTGAGCTTTGAGCAATGATTTGAAGATGGGTAGGGAGGGGGCTTGGTGTATGGGCTCAGGGAGTTTATTCCATGCATAGGGTGAGGCGAGGCAGAAAGGGCGGAGTCTGGAGTTGGCAGTGGTGGAGAAGGGTACTGAGAGGAGGGATTTGTCCTGTGAGCGGAGGTTATGGGTAGGAGCGTAAGGGGAGATGAGGGTAGAGAGGTAAGGAGGGGCTGCAGATTGAGTGCATTTGTAGGTTAGTAGGAGAAGCTTGAACTGTATGCGGTACCTGATCAGAAGCCAGTGAAGTGACTTGAGGAGAGGGGTGATATGAGCATATCAGTCTAGGTGGAAAATAAGACGCGCAGCAGAGTTCTGAACGGATTGAAGGGGGGATAGATGGTTAAGTGGGAAGCCAATAAGGAGTAGGTTGCAGTAGTCAAGGCGAGAAGTAATGAGAGAGTTGACGAGAGTTCGGGTGGTGTGCTCAGAGAGGAAAGGGCGAATTTTGCTGATGTTATAAAGAAGCAACAGTTCTTGGCTGTCTGCTGGATATGGGCAGAGAAGGAGAGGGAGGAGTCGAAGATGACTCCGAGGTTGTGGGCAGATGAGATGGGGAGGATGAGGGTGTTATCGACTGAAATAGATAGTGGAGGGAGAGGAGAAGTGGGTTTGGGTGGAAAGACAATGAGCTCGGTCTTGGCCATGTTCAGTTTCAGGTGGCGGTTGGACATCCAGGCAGCAATGTCGGATAAGCAGGCCGGTACTTTGGCCTGGGTTTCCACAGTGATGTCTGGTGTGGAGAGATAAAGCTGGGTGTCGTCAGCATAAAGATGATATTGGAAACCATGAGATGAGATCAGGGAGCCCAGGGAAGAGGTGTAGATTGAAAAAAGAAGGGGTCCAAGGACAGATCCCTGAGGAACTCCAACAGAGAGCGGGATGGGGGTGGAGGAAGATCCATGAGAATGTACTCTGAAGGTACGGTGGGAGAGATAAGAGGAGAACCAGGAGAGGACAGAGCCCTGGAACCCAAATGAGGATAGTGTAGCAAGAAGTAAATTATGATTGACAGTGTCAAAAGCGGCTGATAGGTCGAGGAGGATGAGGATGGAGTTGACAAGGAACAGGTCATTACAGACTTTAGTGAGTGCCATTTCTGTCGAGTGAAGAGGGCGAAAACCGGATTGAAGCGGATCAAGGATGGCATGAGAGGAGAGAAAATCAAGGCAGCGGCTGTGAACGGCGCATTCAAGTATCTTGGAGAGGAAGGGTAGGAGGGAGATGGGGTGGTAGTTGGAAGGGCAGGTAGGGTCTAGTGATGGTTTTTTGTGAAGTGGTGTGACTACAGCATGCTTGAAGGAGTCAGGGACAGGTTGCAGTGGAGAGAGAGAGGTTGAGGATATGACAGATGGGGGGGGGGGGTGACAGTAGGAGAGATGGTGTTTAGTAAGTTAGTGGGGATGGGATTAGAGGGACAGGTGGTGCATTTCGAGGAGGAAAGAAGGTGGGCAGTTTCCTCCTCGGTGATATCAGGAAAAGAGGAGAAGGAGGCCTGGGCTGGTTGGTTGAGGGAGTGGGTTAAAGGGTGAAGAGGAAGAGGTGGCTTGGTAATGAATTCGAGGTTGATCTTCTGCATCTTGTCGTGGAAGTAGTCAGCCAGTGATTGAGGAGAGAGTGAGGGGGGTGGGGTGGGAGCGGAGGGCACTTTGAGAAGGGTGTTAAGGGTGGCGAAGAGACGATGAGGGTTGGAGCCGAGAGAATTAGTCAATTGGGTTTAATAGTCCTGTTTGGCAAGGAATAGGGAGGACTGGAAGGAGGACAAATCCCTCCTCTCTATACCCTTCTCCACCACCGCCAACTCCAGGCTCCGCTCATTCTGCCTTGCCTCACCCTATGCTTGAAACAACCTTCCTGAGCCCTTACGCTAAGCCCCCTCCCTGCCCATCTTCAAGTCTTTGCTTAAAACCCACCTCTTCAATGCTGCATTTGGCACCTAACTCTTACCGTTCAGTAAATCCAGACTGCCCTAATTTGACCGCCCCTATCGGACTGACCATTCACTTGTCTCTTAGATTGTAAGCTCTTTGAGCAGGGACCGTCCCTCTATGTTAAACTGTACAGCGCTGCGTAACCCTAGTAGCGCTTTAGAAATGTTAAGTAGTAGTAGTAGTAGGATATCCTCATAAGATAAGATAATCTTCAAAAGAAACAAAGGTACAGTCCAGGTCCCAAAATCCCTCAGCAAACGCTCAGCTCCTCAAGACCTCAGGTCTTCTATTAGGGCATTAGCTTTCCCTTCCTCCTCCTTCAAAAAGGTTTAATAAGAGTTCAGCACACTTCCAATATAGCACAACAGTTCAGAACAAATCTTCATGGAGAGTCTTTGCACATCAAACCAATACTACTAATCACCTGCCTTTTCACAGCACAGAGGGAACCCTGTAATGAGCAGGATTGGCAGTTTCTCCCACCTCTCAGCACCACGCCCGGTGTAGCCTCCTCCACTGCCTTCAAGTGCTGGGCAGGGCAACCTTTGAATTCTCCCACTCCATGGTAGCTGGCTCCTCTCCCTTAGGCAGCTCTAGTGGCAGGCTACTTCCTTCCTCCACATACTCCATGGAATCTCTCTCTCCATTCGTCTCCCCTCCTCCCTGGTGACCGAGAGCCTCCAGGAAATCTGCTCTCCCCTTCTCACAGCTGGGGGGAATTATATACTGATGGTGAAGCCAGGGAAACTGAGCTTCATCCTTCCCTCACCCTCTAGTGGGGAAGGGAGTAGCAGGCTCACCCTGCCTCGAGCCATTGCTCCCCCTGCTGGGACTGGGAATCCATTCTATCTTTTTAGGACTACTATCCTCACTCATTCTTGCAAGGACTTCTGGGACCCATAGTTCTTGGCTCAACTGCTTCACTGGGGAGTCTCTGGGGCTTGCCTTGTCACAATATGGGTGGATGGAGGAGAGGGCAGGGGAGAATGGAGAGTTGCTGGACATGGATTGATGGATGGAGGGGAGGGAAGTTAGGAAGGAGATGCACATGGATGGAGAGGATGGAAGAGAGGAGAAATGCTGGACATGGATGGAGTGGAGGGCAGTTAAGAGAGGAGAAATGTTGGACAAGGATGGAGGGAAGGAAAGACAAAGGAAGGAGATGCACACGGATGGAGGAGAAGGGAGAGAGGAGAAATGCTGGACATGGATGGAGGGAAGGGAAGACAGAGGAAGTAGATGCACATGGATGGAAGGCAGGGGAGTGAGAAGAAATGCCGGACATGGATGGAGTGGAGGGCAGCTAAGAGAGGAGAAATGTTGGACGAGGATGGAGGGAAGGAAAGACAAAGGAAGGAGATGCACACAGATGGAGGGAAGGGGAGTGAGGAGAAATGCTGGATATGGATCGAGGAGAAACTGCTGAATTTAAGGGCTGGATTGGAACACTTTGAGGGCAGATACTGAAACTCAAGGAAAGATAGGGACAGGGCTACAGATGGTAGACAGGACATATAAGGACACAGGAAGGATGGTGGACATGATGAGAGAAAAACTATCAAATGGAAAGAAGAAACTGTATAAAACAGAAGACACTGGGACCAAAGTAAAAAGAAATACTAAATGATCAGACAACAAAGGTAGAAAAAAGTATTTTACTCAGAATATGTCAGCTTTTGGAAATGTGCATCTGTGATATTTTACATGTAAGTTTCAATTTTTCTAGTATTGAGGCATGCCGAGTCTAATTTCTGGAGGTAACTTTTCAGTTCAATATTTTGCCTTCATATTTTTTTATTTCTAGTTCCTTGTATCATATCTGTTGTCATGTGTTTTTCATGTGTGATCAAGGTGCAGAATTCTGCTAGTGTGTAGTATTTGCAGCCCTTTTTGTTTTGTTTTTTTCATTAGGTAGTGTACTGGTGTTTTAGAGCCCGGTGTAATTACAGTGCTGCCTTTCCACGCATAAGGTTGTAGCTTGTCCTGTCCTTGGAATTAGTGCTGTTATGGTTTGGTAAGGTTATGAGTGTGTTTTTGCACAAGTTTGTGTATAGAGTTTTGCAGTGGAGAGATTGTGTGTTGGCCTTACTGAGGTGGCACCAAAACATCAGAAAGGGTTTTAGAGCCTAAATCATAACACACTACCTCTTGAAGGATCTACATATAGAGCTTATGCATTTCTAAGGTCTACACTGGCATGGTATGGGAAAGGGGGTGGGGAAATACTACTGGGGAGGAAGAGGGAGTGCTGGGTAAGGAGGAAGGAAGGAAGGAAGGAAAGGAGAAAGAGCTGGCTTTTTTGGGAATAACCATATGCATGAAATATCCGTATATGTATGAGATATCTTACATATTCATTATGGTTATTAAAAAAAAAAAAACAGCTCTTTCTCCCTTCCTTCCTTCCTCCATATTAGCATATTCATTTGTATATATATATATATATATATATATATATATATATATACACACACAAATGAATATGCTAATATGCCCTGCCCCATCCTTTGCCCCCCCCCCCCCCCCAAATGAAACAGTCAAACTACCCCCATGCATAATTGTTTAGGACCCTCTTGTGAAGTGTTGGCCCACAGGGGTGGGGGCTTGACTGGCACCGGCTATTTTCATGTGATGTCTGTGCAGATTGAACCCCTGTGGGCCAACACTTCACAAGACCAGAACACTGCACCAGTGATTTCACAGTAAGAATACTGAAAGGTAATTTTAAAACAATACAGGAACGTAAGACCTTTGAAATAAGAATGATTGAACATTTTGACACCCAACAAACAGGACTTAACTTGATGGAGTTCTTTTATGTTTTTTATTACTATTTTTATATTAATATGAAAACCGTTTCTGTTTTATAACTACAATTTGAGACGGTATAGTAAAATGAATAAACGATAAACGATTAAACGTATCAGTCCCATGCGAGGGTTACGTAGTAAAACTCTAGCTGCTACAATTCATGTTTAAAATATAATGTGTACAAATGCAGCTTTGGCCATTGTGCATCATCCCCCAGATTCTATATAGCACACCTAGAGATCCATGCCAAAATCCAGGCGTATTCTATAACAATGTGTGTAACTTAATTGGCTTAACAAGCTAATTAGCATTGATAACAATATTTAACAAGTAGTAGTGAGCACTAATTGGCAATCATTAGAATTTACATGTACAAGTCACTACGAATATTCTGTAACATGGTGCGCCTAACGACCAAGCCTCAAAAAAGTGCCCCAACTGACCAGATAACCATCGGAGGGAATGGGGGAATGACCTCCCTGTACTCTCCCAGTGGTCACCAACCCCCGCCCACACTAAAAAAAAGAAAAATAAAAACCTTATTTGCCAGCCTGTATGCCAGCCTCAAATGTCATACCCAGCTCCCTGACAGCAGTATGCAAGTCCCTGGAGCAGTTTTTAATGGGTGCAGTGCACTTCAGGCAGGCAGACCCAGGTCCATCCCCCCTCTACCTGCTACACTTGTGGTGCTAAGTGTTGAGCCCGCCAACCCCCCCCCCCCAAACCCACTGTACCCACATGTAGGTGCCCCCCTTCACCCATAAGGGCTATGGTAATGGTGTAGAGTTGTGGGGAGTGGGTTTTGGGGGGATTTGGGGGGCTCAGCACCCAAGGTAAGGGAGCTATGCACCTGGGAGCTATTTGCATATATTTTTTTAATTTTTAGAAGTGCCCCCTATGGTGCCCGGTTGATGTCCTGGCACGTCAGGGGGACCAGTGCACTAGAAATGCTGGCTCCTCCCATGACCAAATGCCTTGGATTTAGCCGAGGTTGAGATGGCCGCTTTTTGTTTCCATTATCGCTGAAAACCAAAAGCAGCCATCTCAAACCCGGCAAACTCTGGCATTTGGCCGGTCTAAACCGCCCATCTTTTTTGATAATACGGTTCCAGCCAGCTGTTTGCGGTGCCACCAAAATAGATCACTGGCAATCTATTTTGCCGGCGCCGTTCAATTATTCCCCTCTTGGTGTACTAGGTTCTTGAGTATCCCTAGCATTGAGCTCCTTTGTTGTGTCCAGGGTAACATAGAAATGATGTATGGTCTATCCATGCTGCCCCAACAAGGTGGCCGGAGTTGTTTATGCTCAAAAAAGTTCACACAGTGACACCGATGGCACCAGCTTTTCGCTAATGGCTGCTTCAGGGACTAGGGACCGAATTTTTTATTTTTACAGCACTGAACAGCATTTGTTTGGGAACAGTTGCACAGTTCTGTTAAAAAAAAATCTTTGGTCCCTATTTCCTGAAGCAGCCAGTGGTAAAACACTGGCCATCATCAGTGGTACCGTGTGAACTTTTTTGAGCATAAACAAGTTTTCAGCAAGATAAATATTTGATAATATGTTGATGCAAGACTGAAGATTTTGAATTGGAGGTTTATTAGCTGTTGATGTAAAATAAGCTGTAGTCACAGTATCTGAGGCATTTTTGTCCTCTTATAACAGTTAATTATTTAAAGATTTTTGCAGTAACACCATTTGCAGGAATGCTTATCCGCTATGTTTGTCCCATGCATTGTTGAATCCCTTCACTCTTTTTGACCCCCACCACCTTCCAAACATTCACCACATGAACCTTGTGAAAAGCAAAGAGAAAGACAGAGAAGACAAGGAAAGTTTGACTACACCTTTGAATCTGGGCAGGCTGGCAGTGCAGAAAATCAAAGCTAACCTTACGGAAGCAAAAGCAGCAGCAAAAACCAAACAGAAAGAAAAAGAACCATGGTATAGTACAAACCAGCCTTTGTCCAGTGTATTAGCCATACTCCCCTAGCCCAACTTGGAAGGAAAAAAAATTAACTCTTTCTGCTGAAAAGATGAGAGAAAAACTCATGGCTATTACACGGTCTGCCCAACAGCACAGAAATTCAGCTTTCATATTTGACTCAGAAGCAATTGAGTTTGCCATCAGTGGTGCCCTCTGTGAGGATCAGAATCTCAATTACATCATTTGTTCCAATTTTTTGGGTCCATGTCTCTCATTTGATGGATGAAAGATTCGGAGGTCTGAGCTACAGTACAAAGAACACTGTTTTACATTTTTGGCAACACAAAGTGATATGGAAATGATTTTATCCTCTGAAGGGCCAACAAATATGCTCAGTTTGCTTGTTCTTTTACTAGAAGCTCCACATCACAGCAGAATTTCATTGTTTCCACACCTCTATCTCATTTCTGCTTTGCTAGAAGTATGTCAGAACTCAAAGTGACACGACCAGGCAGTAATAAAACATGGGCTATTGTCAAGCTTTGCAGTCCTATGCTTCATAAATGTCAGACGAGGTAGTATTGTTTGCTGTGGAGAGTAAACAACATGCAGACTAGAGTGTAGGAGAAAAACCGAGTTTGCTAAGATTTTATGGATTAGTCCATTAATTGAGCATTTCCCTCTGCTTAGCCTGGCCTTAATTACAAATATTCTCGCCCACAACCATCAGAGAAGCTCTAGCGTTGGCAGCATAGATACACAGAAAGCGAGACAATAATGGCAAAAAAAGACTGCACGACAATTCTATCCACCCACACCAGTTGCTCAGCTCTACAATCCTTTCCTTCATCTCCATCAGAGATTCTCTGTGTTTGTCCCATACTTTCTTTAATTCACATCCTGCACTTTTCTCCCCACCTCTGCTTGAAAGAAATATTTTCATAGATTACTCCTGTCCACCCATTTAACCTGTGACCCCTTGTCTCAGAGCCACCTTTCTGTTCATTTATACCTTGAAGGCACATAAATGTCTAATTCATTTATTCCCTATCTTGACTTTCCTAAGAGATACATGTTTATCTTTATTTTTGTCCCTATATGCTTTATGAAAAGATCACTGACCATTTTAGTAGCCTCCTTTTAGACCAATTCCATTTCATTTATATCTCCTTGAAGGTGCAGTCTCCAAAAACTGTATACAGTCTCCAAATGAGGTCTCGCCAGATAATTGTACAGAGCCAATATCACTTCCTTTTTCCTGCTGGCCATTCCTCTCCCTATACACTACAGCATCTTCTGGATTTTGCCATCATTTTACCTACTTTTTTTGGCAACATTAAGTTTGCACACAGAAGAACTTCACCTCTGCACTATATTGCTCCCTTAAGATTTTGAATGCAGAACCCTGAATTATTTGGCATTAAGATCAAACTCTAGAACATCCCTCAAACTTTGCTAGATCCTTACCCGTGTTTTCCACACTTTCATCACTTGAGGATCTCAAGGTGATAAAACAATGCGACAAGGCAGTGGCCACAGCCAGAAGGATGCTGGGCTGCATAGAGAACTGTATATAACCAGCAGAAGAAAAGGAGGTGTTGTTGTCCCTTTACAAGTCATTGGTAAGGCATCACTTAAAGTATTGTGTTCAGTTTTGGAGGCCATGCCATATCTTGCTAAGGATGTAAACAGACTTGAAGCAGTTCAAAGAAAAGCGACAGAAATGGAATGGGGTTTGAACCACAAGATATATGAGGAGAGACTTATAACCTGAAGATGTATACCCTGGAGGAAAGGAGAGAAGGGATGATATGATGCAGACATTCAAATATTTGAAAGTTATTATTTTATCTGCCATTATCTACTATGTTACTATCTACCTTGTTGTAGATTTTTATATCATTCCCCCAAAAAGCAAATATTTCCCCAACAGTCCTTCCATTATATCATTCACTAAAATGTTGAAAAGAACTAGGTAAAGGCAGTTAGCTTAGCGGGGTTTAAAAAAGGTTTTGACGGCTTCCTAAAGGAAAAGTCCATAGACCATTATTAAAATGGACTTGGGGAAAATCCACTGCTTATTTCTGGGATGTCTCATTCAAAGCATCTCTGGTATGAATGGGTGCTTAAAGATGGTGCCCAGTTATCATAAGGATGTTGCAAAGCGCGTAACCAATAGGAAAATATATATTACATATTACTAATAATAGCTGTGAAAGTTCATTTTTCAGCTTTATCAGTGCTCTGTGATGTGTACCATTTGGTCTAGGCAATTTGCTACTCTTTAATTTATCAAATTACCATATTTCATCGTTCTGGTTTACAGAGATTTGTTTCAGTTTCCTATGACACATCAGCATTGAATACCATTTCTGGCACTCTCCCCCTGTGAAGACTGAAGCAAAGAATTCATTTCATCTCTTCCTATGGTCTTGTCCTCCCTGAGTTCACCTTTAACCCCTTGGAGGGGCAAAATGGAAAGATCGTCCAAGTACGAATTAGGGCGTTCTTACGATAACGTCCAAAAATAGACCTGTATAATGGAAAAATAGTGTGGGCGTTTTTCGATAATCGATTATCCCTGTAAGAAAACAATCAAATGACGAGCGCAGAAGCGTGACTAAATTGGGCGCCCTAAGATGGTCGATTATTGCAGGTGCAAATGACCAAATCACGTGGTGTGTAAAATAATGTACAAAGGTGTATCGCAAGTACAGTACATGTTGTTCAGGCCATCCGGGTACGGAAATATATGAGGAACGCATATATGTGTCAACTACAGACATATCATGCTGCTCCACCCATACTTTCATCATATGTGCCCATCTGAATGTCCGGATCTGCATGCACTGTACACCTACTGAACATGCAGTAAATGCATATTGTGTATATGTGAAAAGGGTCGGGTGGGGTGCGTCATACTCATCTATATAAGGCACGTTTCACACTCCTGCAGGCATGTGCACGTCAAAGACGTCTATGCTTACGAGGGCGTCCACGTGCTGATAGGGGCCATATATGGAATGGTCATCCATATATGGAGCTGTGCATGAAACGACGTCCCTCACGCAAGGTCGTCTATATAAGGCACTTCTTTTCCAACACGTGGAAAAATGGCACAAAGGCGAGAGCCCAATTTTGGCGAGGAGGAGAGTTTGCTCCTCGTC
This sequence comes from Microcaecilia unicolor, assembly GCF_901765095.1. Lineage (NCBI taxonomy): Eukaryota > Metazoa > Chordata > Amphibia > Gymnophiona > Siphonopidae > Microcaecilia > Microcaecilia unicolor. The sequence goes on along the minus strand of NW_021963198.1, from coordinate 106,393 downwards.
AGGCTGTGCCTAAGGCACCGGCACACCCTATTCATTCAGCACCATCACCTGCCCCCCAGGCTGCAGGCCATGCGAGCCTGGTCCCGCATCCGGGAACGATTAGAAAGGTAAGGTTATGGCCCAACCCCCCTCCCCTCCTGTACCTACACATATAACAGCTCCGTCATCAATGTTACCACCAGTAACTGGAGTGTCCATGCAAGGATCATGAGTAATATAGGAACATGCACAATCACTAATAATTTGTATGTTATTTAAACGACCACCATTCCCACATCCCTACAAGAATGTATTTCGTTAGGTTAGTATCGTGACTATGCTATTAGTGTTATGTGAAAATTTCGTTAGTTATGTGAAGGCCACATTTTCCAACCCCTCTTTGCAGCCAGTGGGTTACAACACCTCCGAATAGTGGAAGCATGAGACCAATGAAACCTATACCATACTTTATAACATGGTCATGATAACACATATAAAGTAGTTTAACAAGCATACATTATAATGTATACAAACGGTACTGTCTGGCCTCATGCCCACCTCTCTGGCATCATCTGCATAGGAACCAACTCGGTGGCTGCTGTGGGTGCTTCACCACCCCACCCCCAATATCAAATATGTATGGAGGGAGGGGTCATCTCCACTGGGGGTTCCACCCCCCAAAATGGTAAAAAGGTGGCTCCTATGATTCACTACCAATGGAGGTGCCCCCCCCCAACACTGTAGACCCTCTCTCTCTGGTATGTGAATAGCAAATGAATGTGTGCAGAGGACAAAAAGGACCAACACCCCTGACCCCTGCTCTACAAACTTATATCTTACAGACGCTTTGGAGTCCACCGGGACCTCGAGTCCCTAAGGAGGCGGTTCCGCCGGGTAAGGCGGGAGAGGCCCGACCTCATCCGGGCGGTGCGAAGGCACCTCAGGGCTCGCAGTAAGTATTCAAAAACAGGACACCTGTACACATTACTACATACATTTCATGAATAAAGCAAATGTGTTGTACAATATCACTTCCCATGTGCCTAATAGCCACCTAGTAATACCATATCTGTCCCAGATCAAGGATGCAGGTTGCAGGGGTTCTCCCATGAGCGTGCTTGCAACGTCCGACCATCCCCCCGAGATGAATGAGATGATATGCCACACTTTACTATTCCCCTTATTGTGGTGGCTGATTACTGTGTCCTGGTACAGGTGCCTGAGGCCCTACTTTTACTGCATGTTATGGCCTAAATCACATAAAAGAATTGTGCTCAACACCCTTCCCACTGCCCCCCCCCCAATAACTCCTACAACAACTGCCCATCAACCCCTCGTTGCATCTCACAATGCAAACATGCTGGTCAGCAATGAATTTGGTATGCCCACATGTCCTGCGTGGTGTGTGTCAGAGGAGGGTCCAGGGTTCTGTTTCATGTCATCTGATGCAGCTCATTCCCCGTGGGCATAGGCTATGCCTTACCACACCCTGCCCCATCCCCTGCCTCACGCCACCCAGCTACTGCACTATGCAAGCCATGGTGTATGCACTGATCTCAATCACACTCCTTTTACATACACAGGGCTCCACCAGCAGGAAGTTGAGCGGCAGGATGAGGAGGGCCACCACCTCCAGGAGGAGGAGGAGGAGGAGGAGCAGGAGGAGGAGCAGGAGGAGCAGGAGGAGGGGCACATGGAGGAGGAGGAGGAGCAGCAGCCAGGCCAGGAGGCGGGCCACCAGGGAGAAGAGGAGGAGGAGGACTCGGAGGAGGGAGTCCTCATCATAGACATTCCTGAGGACCCCTCCCCACCTGCAGCTCCTTATGAGGGCTCTCCCTCCCCACCTGCAGCGCCATCGCCTGGCCCACCTCCATCCCCTGGGCCAGCTTCTGTGTCCCCTGGCCCACCTCCATCCCCTGGGCCATCTTCCGTGTCCCCTGGCCCACCTCCAGCCTTTGGCCCGGCTACGGTAGTGCGCCTCCTGCAGCAGCTGGTAGATGGCCAGCACCAACTTATAGTTGGCCAGCAGCAACTTCTAGTTGGCCAGCAACAGCTGCTGCAGGAGGTGACAGCCCTACGGCAGGGCAATGAGCAGCTCCAGGGCCCACTAAGGGTACTGCTGGGGCTGCTCATTGCCCTGCTACAGAGGGCCTTACTAAGAGGGCGTGGCCGCCCTTAATTTAAATAGGGGGGGCCTGTTGGGGTTGTGTGTGTGGGGGGAGGGAGGGAATTGTTGGGGTTGTGTGTGTGGGGGGAGGGAAATGTTGGGGGTTCTGTGGGGGGTGGGGGAGGGAATTGTTGGGGTGTGTGGGGAGTTGTGGGGGGGAGGAGGGCATTGTTGGGGTTATTTTGTAGGGGTGGGGGGGGAGAAATAAATGTTTGTTATAATATAACTATCAGGGTGTGTGTGTGTGTGTGTGTTTGTCTCCCTTGTGCATTACATATCACCAAATGGTGCTGTTGAGTTGAGAGGAAGGAGGCAGCAATATGCATAGCATTAAATGTGCTGTGTGAATGAGAAGGTGATGTATGTCTGAGAATGTTGGCCAGACAGAACGCCACCTGTTCATTCCAACCTGCATGGCTATATATGTGCAGGGGGGTTGGGCCGGGGAGGCTGGCTGGATATTTGTGTTCATGAATAAAAATGGCCAGCCAGCATCTCTCTCTCCCTTCCTCCCTCCCCTCCACCATACTGACCCACAATACAGAGTGCCATCAATAAGAGATGAATATTGTACCACGTGTGATCTGCCAGGTACACACTTCCACATAACTCCAGGTACCACATACACAGTGTTTGCTGTCTGATGGACACATATCCTTACCCACAAGCCACATTGGTGGGGTGGGGGGGGGGGGGGCCCAAGAAGGACCTACAAACAGCTGGCTCATATTTTCACATTGAATACATCAGCTATGGTATATAATGCTGAGGAGCAAAAGGGAAACAATGGGAAACCCAATAGATGGATGGTTACTTCATCACAGTTGCAATGTAATACTTGTGTTAGGGAAGGGCACAAATAAAAATGGTGCTCATTATTTGCAGGTGTGATCACACTTTCTCCAGTAGTTGATCAAGGTGTGTTACATTCAAGTATTCTGGGTTTGTGTCAAACTTTGTCCCTGAAGTGACTTGCCTTAGGTGGGATTTGAACCAGCAACCTTATGATTATAAGGCTGGTGCTCTAACCACTAGGCCACAGCAGCCACCAGGCTTTAGCCACCACCAGTTACTTTGGGTTGGTACCTGTACACACACCCCTCTCCCTCACCACCACGTCATAGGCCTCAGTGGCACTACCTGTAGCCACCTCGATCATTTTGTCCAGGCTACCGATTAAAAACAATGTAATGTGCATGTTCCCTACCCTACTACCTATGGAGCAATTTAGGAAGGTGTTCCATAATGTGCTATACACATCCATTGAATTAATCATTCTCCCCTCCCCCGCCTATGGACCTTGAGAATGGGTGGCCACTTCATAAATGGGGACTGGGGTACACCACATAAACAAGGAAGATGGAACCTACCGGGAACCAATACAGCACCTCCAACAGCTGGCCCACACCACTGAGGACCTGCCAACCCCACAGTACAGTGCACAGGAACCTGGTGAAAACAGAGCTACCTAACATCTGACTCCAGACTACATACATACAGTGAATGCACACTCCTTGACTATGAGCACAAAGAGAAGAGGTGGCAGACAAATGAGAGCTTACCATGAACGTCTGTTTCAAGACTGTGTAGTGCGCCTTTTATCTTCTGGAACATTAGCTGCACATCTCCCTGATTGAAATGACCGTTACCGAGGGGTGCATGATTTGGGGTGAGTGTAGCAAATTCGTGGCCCCCACACACTGCCTGCTACAACCAGGCAGAGAGAATGGGAGAAAGGAAGGGAGCATCAGGCGATGTGGAAGAGAGGAAACGGAAGGCGTGGTGGCTGAGGGCCAACAATAATTCCCCCCCCCCTAAATACACAGGTGTACCCAAGCATGCTAAGTGAGGGTAAAACCCTGTAAATGATTATTACGAACAACCGGCAAGGTCTCAGTGCAGGAAATGGCAGGTAAAATGGCAATGAAGAAAGGGAAGGCAGGTGGAGACGCCCATACTTTACTACTCATAATCGAAACCATGTGTTCCTAATCGCTATCTGAGCTGGGCACGCTTAGGAATTATGTGTATAATGGAAAAAGAAACGCCCATATCAGAATCGCCTATTCCCCCGTCTCAATGGGCGTTCTTGGCGCCCATATAAACGCCCACTCCGTATTTTCGAAAATCCCATTGGTACAATGCCACCACGCATGCCGCCGACCCGGAAGGGTAATTTTCTCGAGGCAGAGGTGGAGCTCCTGGTGCAAGAAATTGTACAGCGGCACCGGAGTCTGTTTGCTCCCACAGGGCAGAGGCTGGCAGCAACAGTAAAGCAGCGGGAATGGGAGGCAGTACGGGACAGCCTGAATGCTGTCTTCCATGCTGGGAGAGACGTGGAGGACTGCAAGAGGAAGTGGCGGAAGCTGAGGAGGGATGTTCGGAGGAAGGCGGGGGCCAATCCCCCAGGCAATGACACTGCCAACCTTACACCCATGGAGCTGATGGTGTACTCCCTCCTACCCCAGGAGGGCATCCACGGGATTGGCTCCATGGACACCTCGGGCCAGGCTGAGGACTCAGGTAGGTGTTTCATTATGCAGTTGGGGTATCTGTTGTGCTGCAGTACACTTGTGTTATAGAAGTTGGGGTCAGGGGGAGGGAAGTGAGGAGTGGGGGGCAGGAGGAGGGAGGGAGATAGGTGGGGGGGGGGAGTATCTCTGGCTGTCTTTATGTATATTAACAGGCCACCTTTATGATGCTGTTTTGACCTGGTAACCCCTACTCACTAGCTCTCTACCCTTACTCCCTATCCCTACCATTGTCATTGGGTTTCCTCTTACTTGTCCTGTGTGCCCATATTTATAGAATTAATTGTAAGCTCTATTTGAGTAGTGGTAGTGGTCATGTGTGTTATAGGAGCAAGCAGACAGGGTGGGTGCTGTGTGTGTGTGTGAGCACCCCCAATATTGAGGAAAGATCATGTAGCTGTGCAGGGAGGAGTGTTGGTCACTGGGCTTAGCACCCCCAATACTACTTTCCAGTTGGCTCCTATGGGTGTGTGTAGGTTACTACTGTGGCAGAACTCTGGGGGCCGTCCTTCCCTACTACTCCCTCCTATTTTCCCATTACCAAACTGTGCCTAGTTCCTCCTGTGACCTCTGTGCTCTACTGAGTGTGGGCCACATACATTCAACTGAAGGAGCCTGTAATGGGGGTCATAAAGCAGTTCTATGCAGTTTAGCAAGTCAGTAGTAACACAACACATGCTGCAATGTTGTTCAATTTAACAATTATACAACTAACAGCTTGTGCACAACGTTGTGAGTGGTGTCCTTCTCTTGGCTGCTCATCCACCACCTCTACCCAGCTGCCTGCGGGCCTCTCTCTTTCGTACCCGTGTCAATTCCATTCCTCCTCACCATCTCTTTGCTGGGTCATCAGGTTGGGGGACATACCAATGTATATGAATGCTGAAAGACAAAAGTGGGTTATTTGCACCAACACTATTCCTCACTCTTGTGCTATACAGGTGAAGACTCAGAGGAGGCTGGCCCTAGTGGCCTGCAAGGCCAACGCCCTACACCATCCGTCCAGCCTCAACCTCCACAGCCTGCAGCACCAGCAGTCCAGCCTCCACCACCTGCACCAGCTGTGCATCCTCCGCATCCACCACCACCTGCACCAGCTGTCCAGCCTCTACCACCTGCACCAGCTGTGCATCCTCCGCGTCCACCACCACCTGCACCAGCTGTCCAGCCTCTACCACCACCAGCTGTCCAGCCTCTGCCACCACCACCACCACCTGCACCAGCTGTCCAGCCTCTGCCACCACCTGCACCAGCTGTCCAGCCTCTGCCACCACCACCACCACCTGCACCAGCAGAGGCCGCACCTCCAGCACCGGAGGACTTTGTTGAGGAGGAGGAGGGCCCAGCTCCCCGCCAGAGGCCATCCGGCCAAAGGAGGCAACTCCTGCGGCTGGCCACGGAGCTACTCCGCCACAACGTGCGCTTGGAGGAGTACCGCCAGCAGAAACTGGAGCTGCAGCGCCAAGCACTGGAGGCACAGCAGCGAGCACACCAGGAACTCCTCCAGGCGCACCGTGAAGGCCACCAGGAGGTGCTCCAGCAACTGAGACGGCTGGAGCAGAGCATCCAACACCTGCGCCCTCAGGGCACCGCGCCTACTCCAGCCCCCGTGCTGCTGGAGCAGCCCCTGCCATCAACATCCTCCTCCACTGACCACCAGCAACCACCAGCTAAGAGGTGGGCATTGCGCTCCTCAGCCTCCGCACCCACTCCTGCAGCACCCGCGAATTCTGCTCCCATTCTGGGTCCTGTGGCCAGACCACTAGAAGCAAGAAGGTGGCCCGATTTCCACGGTGCAGCCGAAGCCGCAGGCTGCCGTGGGGATAGGGAGGAGGACACTGGGAGCAGCAGCTCAGAAGAGACTTCCCATGCAGCACCAGCTGCAAAGGAAGGGCGTGGGAGGGGTAGGAGGGGACAGGGGAAGGGAAGGGGAAAATGATGGGACATGCTGTAGGGTGAGGGTTGGTGGGAGGGGGGTGGGTGTGGGAGGGGGGTGGTGGTGGTGGTGGTGGTGGGGTTGACCAAACACATATGCACTGTATGTAAAAAATAAATGTTCACTTACATTCACCTAAAACTTGTTTCAATGAGTCTTTGTCTTGCTCTTACGCCAAGCTGGTAGGCATTGAGCTCTGCTCTGTGGGCTGGGGGTGGAGGGGGCTCCTCTTCCAGCTCATCTGGGGCCTCTTCTGGTGGTGGCTGTGGCTCCTCTGGGAGAGGCTGTCCTCTGCGCTGGGCCAAATTGTGTAACATACAGCACGCCACAAAGATCTTGGCCACCTTTTCTGGACTGTAGAGCAGCTCTCCTCCAGACCGGTCCAGACAGCGGAAGCGGTTTTTCAATAAACCAAAGGTGCGCTCAATGATCCCCCGGGTGCTGCGATGTTTCCTGTTGTAGGTTTCTTCTGCCCCTGGTTGTGGGTGGATCAGGGGGGTCATGAGCCATGTCCTCTGCGGGTAGCCTCGGTCACCTTTGCAGAAAAGCAGAATGAGATAGATGAGTGTGTATCGCTTGGAGCAGGTACAGGGGGGGGCGGGGGGATTTGGATAGTGGGTTGTGGTGGAGGAAGCCAGGGCGGAGGGTTGCCCAGTGGAGGAGGTCTAGTATGGGTGGTACATGCATGTTGCACTTACCTAGTAGCCATCCACCAATGAACTCCCCTCGCTCGAACTTGCGGAAGATGCCCGAGTGCTGTAGGATGTAGGCATCGTGGCTGGAGCCGGGGTACCTGGCACACACGTCTAATATCTCCCCCTGGGCATCACATACAACTTGCATGTTCATAGAATGAAATGCCTTCCTATTTCTGTAGGTGGCTTCGTGTGCCCGGGGGGGTCTGAGGGCTACGTGTGTGCAGTCTATCACACCGATGACCGAGGGGAATCTAGCAACAGCATAGAAGGCGGCCATGTTGTTGTGCAGGGCCTGGGGGGTGGTGGGGAAAGTGATGTAGTGTGAGGTGTGAGTTATGAAGGCATCCAGGAACTGGGTGAGACAGTGTGAAATAGAAGCCTGGGTGAGGCCTGTGTTAGCAGCTAATACGGATTGAAAACTACCAGTGGCCAGGACAGAGAGAGCGGAAGTGATTTTGAGGTGGGCAGGGATGGGGTTATTCCTACGTGTCTGGGGCTGAAGGAGGGGTGTCAGCTGCTCACACAGCTGACGAATGGTGGCCCTATCAAACCTGAACCTTGTTAGACACTGCTGGTCAGTGAGTTGTAGGAAGGTGGTGCGGGGCCTAAACACTCGGGGCCGTGAATACCTCCTGCGGTGGGTGGCCTCTTCGTGTAGCATGCATGCCACAAGTGCATTAAGTGCATCCATATCCCCACCACCAGTGCAAGTATTAGGACTAGTAGTCAAACAAACAGCAACACACACAGATCTGTCACTTCCAGCCACCACGCCCTCTGGCCACTCACTCGCCAAACAGTACAGGCACACAGAGACAAACGGAGGTCAGGGAATAGAGTATACACGTGGGAAGAGTGAATGGGGAGGGATAGGGGGAGGGGAAGGGGGCGATGGAGCAAAGGAGTAGGAGTAAGGAACGGTGAAAGGGTATGACACAAAAAGAGGCAGGGCACACAGACGACGGTCACAGGTACTCAACACGCTCGGCTTTCTCTCTGCAACCACCACTTCCGCTCTTCCACCAACAATATCGCCACTCTCCAACTACACACAATCGCTAATGGGTCTCAAGACGCTTTCCCCCTTGCTCTGGTCGCTTTTATTTCGGGTCCATCATATTACGCCCATCTTCCCGCTCAACCAGAGCCATTTCGCTATTCGTTATACGTTGTACCCGTCCACGTCGTATCACCGCCTCTAACACGCCCCCGACACGCCTCTGATTTGGGCGTTTTTACGTCCACGTACGAGCGACACGGACGCACTGAAACATTGCTTTCGATTATATGGATTTACTCGTTTTTGTGAGATTAACGTTCATCTCCCGATTTAGGTCGGCTCTTGGGCGTTTTTTTCGTTCGATTATAAGCAGGTTGGTCATCTAGCGGTCCAATTGATTCTGTTACTGGCTTCTTAGTTCAAATATACCTAAAAATGTTTTAAGTGCTTGTGCTTCCGATTCAATCTTCTTTTCAAAGTCACTCTTTGCCTTCCTTACCAATGCTTTAAATTTGACTTGCCATTTCTCATGCTGTTTCCTATTATTTTCAGTCAGATCTTTCTTCCATTTTCTGAAGTATGTTCTTTCAGCTCTAATAGCTTCCTTCACCTCACTTTTTAACCATGCCGTCTGTCATTTGGCCTTCTTTCCTCATCCCCATGCATAGGGTTGCCAGATCCAACTCTGACAATTTGCCGAGTTTCATGTGCTGAATGAACAGATGTATTGCCTTTTGATACAAGGCCTTAAGCAGATTGGAAACCCTTATACAAAGGTATAATGTTTAATGGCTGAAAAAGCAGGAAGGTAAAATGGTCTGTGATCTCCAATATGGAAAACATTGTAAAAACAGACCCAGTGGAGTAGACCAGAAAAATGTGTCAGTTTTTCAGATAAGTGCATTTTATATGCTCTTTGAGACAATAAGGATAGTGATTGAATCCATTCTGGCTGATATTCAGCTGGCAGTGGTCAGCATTTTTCTAAAACGTTGACTGTCGCTGGCTAGATTAGCCCCAGATATTTACAAGTACTTCAAGCTGCTATGAGAGGTCATGGCAGCCATTTTCCTTTTGCAAATGCAAGGGACAGGAGTGAGTGGGCTATGCTCCTTCCCTCATTGCCTCCACTTGGACCATCAGGGATATCAGTAGGCCCAAGGGTTGGGGGACATTCTGGGGATGGGGAGGGTGGTTGTGAGTGTTAGCACCTGGGAAGGAGGGAATGCTGCTTCAGGGGTGGGAGGGGGATCACAGGGCTTTTAAAATAAAAAAAATTGTAATGTAGGTCTCGACTGATATTCAGTGCAAACCCGTATATCTAATCCAGCCAAGTTAGGACAACCTTTGAGCTGTCCACCCCTGACCTGCCAACATTTGATATGGGCAGTCAAAGATGATATTTAGGTGTACTGCCCCGTTTAGTGCTGCTGAATATTGGCAGTTGGGCGGCTCAGAGTTATTTAAGCAGGTCGGAGTCTCTCCTGTCCACTTCAATCACTCTGAATATCGGCTGGTGTTTTTGGGCACTTTATGGACACTTTAAATTAGACACTAAACACCGCACAAGTTTTATATTTTTACTGGAGACCGATGATGTGTGGAAATAGATGCCATGCTGAGCCAGTATGAGTATGGTTACCATATAGCTCCAGAAAAAGGAGGACACATTGATCCAGTCTGGGTTTTGCTTCCGTTGAAAGCAATGGAAGTAAAACCCAGAATGGCTCAATCTGTCCTCCTTTTTCTGGACAAACGTACAAACAGTTCTTTACCTAGTTCTTTTCAACACTAACATTGGCTTTAATTAGAATCTACATGCACAACTTTCTAGACATAGTCTACAACACAGTGCACACGAATTCTAATGCATACAGTTGAAAAGAGGGCATGGCCATGGGTGCCGAATGGTGGGTTGTGAACATTTTAAAAAACTAGGCGCACTATTATGGAATACACCTGATCTGTGCTTAGGCACAGGTATTTAGGCTTGGGTTTAGGTTGCCTAAATGGGTGCACCTAAATTTTAGTTGCAAGAACAGTGCATGAGAATATTCTATAAACTATGCCTAACTTTTTAGGGTTCACAAAAAACAAGGGACTCCTATCAATTATATAGCGTCATATATAAAATATACTTTTAAGTGTAGAGGAAAAGCCTCAATCCAGGCATGCACTCCTTATATTATTCAACGTTAGGGAGCACTGCCCGATCATCACTGGCTCAAAAACCTCTGCTAGGTAACCCTCACTCATTAATCTTGCTTTTCATTATTTTTCATTGTTTTTCTTAAATATGTATCTCTAGGGTTACTTAGCTTGCTGCTGAAAATGTCTTTTCTTAAGCAGTCTCTCACTCAAATACAGTCACGTAAATCCCAGCCATGGCCTGACTCAGCCCAAGTTTCGCTTCCTTCCTCAGGATCCATGGGATATTTTCGACTGTATTTTCTCATATACTGCAATCGCTTTTGTGAAATTATAGAATAACAATTTAGACTACCTATAGCTCTGGTTGATTATTATTAGGAGTTATTCTAACTTTTTAGGGTGCCATTTATAGAATTTGGCTCTTTCTCTAATAAAAGTAAAGTGGATCACAATAACATTTTCATGCAACATCAAACACACAACATTATGATGGCAATTTTTGGTTTTCCCACTTTCTTGCAAGCTGCTAGGTACCATCTGCAAACAGTTTTTCTAATTGCCTGGATCATGTTCATCTACAGGTGAGGGGTCATGTCAGGGTTCGGGGCTGCTAGATCATCAGGGCCTCTGTCTGGGGGGGCTGGAGTGCCCCCTTCTATATCAGTGTCTGGGGGCCAGCTCGGATGGGAGGGGCACTAGGCCTCCAGGGCAGGCCTTAGCCATTGGAGGGGATGGGGGCTGCGGGGTCCACTGGACCCCCAGGACTGATGATGGGAACCCAGGCTGACAGTGATGGTCTGGGCTGCCTAGCATGGATGGGGGAGGGGAAGAGATCCTTAACCATAATGCCAGCTCCAAGCTGGCATAGGGTCAAGCTGCTATTCCGCCCATACAATCACAGCACAGTGCTCTGATCATATAGTACAAGCATAATATTACAGAACTGCACTATTCCCTTTTGAGCTTACATCCAGGCATCTCTGATCATCTCGCACCAGTAAATGTGGGTACTTGTGGTCTCTGGCATCCACATTTACCTTTGATCATCAAGGTCCAAGAGCCTCATGTTGCCGTTCTGAAAATCATAGAGGTCTGGCCCAGTGCAAAGAAGGTGGTCCCAGATTCCTGGAACTCATAATAATAATAATAATAATAATAATATCATTCTCAAACACTGCGATGTTCAGCTATGAGGTAGTGACTCAAAGGCCTTCTTGTAGTCTATCCAGGCCATTAGTAGATTTGTTCTCTGTCTACTTGAATTTTTCAGTATCATTTTGTCGATATGCAGCTGGTCCTTCATTCCACATGAATCTCAGCAGGTGCATTTTTATTTAGGAGGGTACAAAGAATTTCCAGACATATGGTTCGATACTGCATTAGATAAAATTCCAGTTAGCAATTTGAACATTGTTGGCAAACATATGATTGGTTTATAGTTGCTTACCATAAAACCCTTGTCTTTATCTTTCATGTTCAAAAATGTCCTGACAGTTCTCATTCATTCCTCTGTTTTCCCAATACGGACTTAGAGAAAACAGTTTTGCTTGATTCAAGCTATATTTTACAAAGATACCTGGATAACTCCTAAGCTTCTGGATGAAGCTCAAATGTTTCGGTGATACCAGACAAATCTTTGATTGTGTTATGTGCCATAATAATAATAGTTATAAAAAGATATGAAGGTGTTGAAGCAGATATTTTGCTGTAGAAGCAAACTTGTTTATAAAAAGGAAGAATCCAGTAGCCGAATTAATTTTGTGTTCAGTTAAGAAAAACATTAAACAAATATTTATTACAAATAGAAGCCCTTTTTCTGTGTTCGGTCCAGGCTCTTTTCTTAGAATCATAAAGCCTGAGTCAATAAGGAGGCCCCAGAGACCTGAAACTAATAATAATAATAATAAAAGATATGAAGGTGTTGAAGCAGATATTTTGCTGTAGAAGCAAACTTGTTTATAAAAATGAAAAATCCAATAGCTTAATTAGTTTTATATTCAGTTAAAAAAAACTATTAAATACATATTTTGCCAAACAGCGATCCTTTTTCTGTGTAAGGCACAGGCCAAATGGTTCTGCTAACTCCCATCTGATATGCCCTGCATGTGACTCAGCTATACAGGTATTAAATGAATTGTTTGACCCAGCTATGCAAGACTCAACACCACTGTGCTGCCGATCCATGGAGGCATCAGCAGAATTATTTAGCAGAGCCCTGGAAGCACCAACAGCATTGTATGATCCATCCACAAAAGCACTAGCATTGCCATGTGGCCTTTGGATCTTATCTATGCCACACTAGAGTACTAGGGATGGACATTCAATAGTGCACGTTTACTTTGTTGGTCTGGTTTTAGTGCATACAAAGTTGAATGAGTGCACAATAAATTTTTGTAAAGCAAAATATGTGAAATGAACCAAAAAGTACAAAACATGGAGGGGCATAATCGAACGGGGCACCAAGTGGTCATGAGTGTGTCCTCGCAGGACGGCCCCCGTAAAGGGGCGGGGCAACCTGTATTATCGAAACAAGATGGGCGTCCATCTTTCGTTTCGATAATACGGTCGGAGACGCCCAAATCATGAAATTTAGGTCGACCTTAGAGATGGTCGTCCTTAGGTCGTTTTTCAGATGGTCGTCACTGGTTTTCGGCGATAATGGAAACCGAGCTATTTGGTTGTGGGAGGAGCCAGCATTCATAGTGCACTGGTCCCCCTCACATGCCAGGACACCAACCGAGCACCCTAGGGGACACTGCAGTGGACTTCAGAAATTGCTTCCAGGTGCATACCTTCGGTGCTGAGCCCCCCAACCCCCCCCAAAAAAACCACTCCCCACAACTATACACCAAAACCATAGCCCTAAGGGGTGAAGGGGGGCACCTACATGTGGGTGCAGTGGGTTTTGGAGGGGGGGGGGGGTTGGAGGGCTCAACATTTAACAACACAAGTGTAACAGGTAGGGGGGATGCCTGGGATCTGTTGGGGATGCCCATAATACCTGCAGCTGTCATAGAACCTGGTATCCCCTTTCATTTTTAACTTCTTCCGGGGGTGGAAGGAGGGCAGCATACACTGGGGGGGGGGGGTTAAGAAGGGGTCTCTCCAGTGTTCAGCTGGTCAGTTACAGCACCTTTTCGTAATTTAGACGTGATTGAAAAAGGTCTAGGTAATAGACGTTTATTCCTGTTCAATTATTGCTGAAAGATGTCCAACTTGTGGGCCAGCCCTAAACACACCTCCAACATGCCCCCTTATTATTTGGATGAACTGCAGTGAAAAACATCTTAATTTTGCATTTTTTTTCGGCAGGTGAACATTTTTTTTTTTTGCCATTTTGAGACATCTATGTTCTTCAAAAATGAGCACAATGATCTCTTTACCTTAACAGCCACTTCTTACGTTTTTCTAATTCCCTCATTTTATCATAATCTCCCTTTTGAAAGTTAAATGCTAGTACAGTAGTTTTCCATAGGGTCCTACCTCCTCTTGTCATTCAGTCAAATTTGATTTCATTATGTTCACTATTCATAAGTGGCCTCATTACCATTACCTCTTGCACCCAATCCTGTGCCCCACTAAGGAGCAGATCTAAAATCCTCTCAATAGTTTTTGGACCATAAAAGAGTTCTTTCTTTCATCAAGAAACTTTACCTCTCAAGTATGCCCTGATGTGACAGTCACCCAATGAATAATGAGGAAATACAAATTTCCTATTATTATTGTGTTGCTGAATTTATTACGCTTTCATAATTTCTGTTAGCATTTCATTACCTCTCTGTTCATTTTGGCCACATAGATGGTAGTATATCCACAGCATACATCCATGGAATTTCTGTGCGCATTTTGTTTCCTGCAGAACTTTTATCATGTTGGACCTTATGTCATTTTTAACATATTACACCACTGCTTCACTAATTTGATCTACCCTAATATTGTGATATAATTTATATGCTGGCATCAGTCTCATTAGTTATTCTCCTTCCACTAGGTCTCTGAGATGCCAATTATGCCTACCCCTCCATTCAGTACGATGCACTCTGTCACATTTGATTACATTTATTAAAATGTGATGATAAGCATTTATCATGTGAATTAGCACAGTTATTGCAAAATCACTATTACGTTACTGCACATCCTTGGCATTACCATGTGCTAACTCAATAAGTGCTTGCTGTGGCAATGCAGATAGCCTGGATGCCCTCACTGCTTTTTCCTGCCTGATGTGTAAAACAACCCAAATCTCCCCAATGAGCACCCTTAGCTCCCTTGATCCCCTAATCAGCAAACCTACCCACTTCTTCAACCTCTCTGATCAGCAACCATACCTACTCCCAACCTTCCCGATCAGTATCCTTACCCACCCCAACCTCCCAATGACCTTGACATTTAGGGGTCCTTTTACTAAGCTACTCTAGAAAGTGGCCAGCGTTGCTGTAGGCACATAGGTTTCCCGCTTGCTGCTGCCACTTTTGGTGCAGTAGTAAAATGGCCACAGATGTGTTTAAAATGGACATGTACTAATTTCCCAATTACCGCGTAGTTATTACTGCCAGCTATTACTGCCTCGCTAACTGGGTAGTGCAAGGTAATGTGGCCATGCTATCCGATTAGCACAGGCACACCTACTCTCTGCCCCCCCAGACATGCCTCCTGCTGCAAAAAAAAATTTTTTTTACTGCAGTAGTAGCACGTGCTGATGGCCAGACTACCATGGGATGCCTCAGTGCATCCCACGATAGTGCCATTTGCCACATGGTGGTCCCATGTTAGGCCTACAGCACCTTAGTAAAAGGGTCCCTTACTGAGGTAGGTTATTGTGTGGGTATGTGTGGGGTGGGGGAGAGCAGTAGCAATACCTGGGTGCTTCTACCCTGTCACAGGCCTGGGGTCAAAATGGTAGCTCTGACCTCTAGTGGGTCACAGTAGGGCTCAGAGCTGCCTTTTGAACCCAGGCTGGTGACAGACCCACCAAGGGCACCCTCAGTAAGTACTGGTGAGGGTGTTGAGGGGATGAGGAGTAAATAAGGATGCTCATCAGGGGGAGAGTATGGATGCTTATTGAAGGAATGGAGGTGGGTAAAATGCTGATTAGTGGGTGGGGAGGATATAAACACTGATCGCGGCATTAGGGGTGGATGAGGATGTTGTTTAGGGGATTGGGGAACTAAAGGATTCTCAGTCAGAGGATCACAGGTTTTTAAATGTATTGGGCTGCAATAAATTAATGCAGATAGTAAACCACACTTCACTATCTCCCAATGCATTTCAGGGGCGTAGCCAGACAACAGATTTTGGGTGGGCCCAGGCAAGAATTGGGTGGGCACCAAGTGTTCTACCCCCCCCCCCCCCCCAAAAAAAAAAAAAAAATCTCAGTTGGGGAAATGCTTCTTTCCACCTTGGCAGCAGGAATGCATTGAAAACTGAGCATGCGCAGGTGCCAGTGTTGTGGAGAGTAGCGTTTTCGTTACCATCAGGGGAAAATCTTCAGCTGGCGGAGCTTGGGATTCCCACCAGTTACCACTAAACATGTGCTACTGTTGGGTGGGCCTGAGCCATAAATGGGTGGGCCCTGGCCCACCCAAGCCCACCTGTGGCTACGCCACTGATGCATTTGTCATGCAGTGAATATCTGTCCTGTGTAGTAACTTAAGGCCAGATATGGGCCACATCCCTAACAGTTACTGCACAAGCTTGCTAATTAATATATATTAAATTTTGCAAGTAATGCAAAGTAATTGGAAAACTTTACTGCACTTTAGTAAGCAGGTTTTTAAAGAACACCGTGTCCGGTATTTTAAAAAAATGCAGTGAAAACAGGAACTGATTATTGACCTGAATGTTTTAACATTTTGAGAAACAGCCGATAGATTTGATAAACAGGATAAAAGATCAGGAAATAAGTCCCCATTACCTAGAAGAGATCGAGGGTGAAGGACTTTCCAATATCTGGCTTTGCAGAATGGTTTGGTGTGCAATAATAAAGCACAGGTGGCTGAGTAGGTAAAGATAAAGAGATTTTCTGTGTTGTTGATGAGATTTTTAAACCTAATTTGGCTGATTACTTCATACACTGATGTGACTAACATGACTGAGATCATTTTTTAAACAGACACAACTGTTAAAAGCTTCTATTCAAATCAGAAACCACCACCAGTTTCAAACCACACATCAGTAACAGGCAGCTCATAACATGCGCAAAATGGAAATGGATAATTATCCAAATTCTTTTGGGTATGTCATAAAATCTGAATATAAATAAACAGTATTTTATTACAGAAAGGTTTGTTCACATGATATCAGTAACCAGTTCAACAATTTCACAGCTTCTGGGCTATGCAATAGCCCAGAAGAAATAACTGCGAATACTCCAAAACAGACTAAACAGTGGATCCCAGGTGCTAATCTAGAATCTTCCTCTATGATTAGTGAGTAGAATCTGGAACTTCAGTTTCTCCAAAGTAAGGTTGTTGTCCAGTCTACAGAAATATATCTACTGTACATATCTCCTTAACAGTTTTAATCTGTTCATTGTTGCACCTTACATTGTACAATGGAAATTAATTTGTACAAGCTAGAAAACCATATGGTGATTTAATCTGGAGAGGAAAAACTCCAACAGAGCCAAAATGAAGTCAATGAATAATTATATTTTAAAAAAAATCCCTATGAGAGAATGATTTCCAATGTTCAGCTCCTGAGAAAAACACAATAGAAAACATTTCAGATTTTACCATCAGTTTTAAGTTTGTTTGATTGGCCCCACAGGGGACCAGAAGCTGTTCCAAAACACTGCTGGAACAATGGTCTGATAAAGATAGTCTGACTGAACACTGTAATCTGCCATGCTAATTGAAAATACTGATGCTGTCTTTGTACTGCACCTCTTGAACATGCAGACTTGGTCTACACTAAATCCATCCATTCCTGCGATAAGTCATTCTTTGCTTGAAAGGATTTCGCCATATGTGCAAGCCCAGAGTGTCAATCAGAAAATCTCTGTTTGAGAAGTCATTCACTAGGTCAGACGTCTCCTGTCCATTTCTGTGTCGTGTCCTATTGTCAGATAGTCATGCAAGAGAGTTTCTTTGTGCAAAAAGAACTTGTGCAAATTGATGTATTTCTAAAGCAGATCTGTGTTTAAGTGGATGTGTCTATTCATGAACTCTTCCTTCCTGGAAGCATCAGAAAACGTTCCGCATTTCTCCAATAAGATCCCAGGGCACACACCACCTATGAGCCAAACACTTTTCTCGCACAAGTCTGTTCCGTCACATTCGATGCTGCTTGTATCTCAGCAGACATATATTTATTTCAGACCCAAATTCTCCCATGACTCAAAGACGTGCAAACATAAAGTGAAAAATGCACACTGGCAGTTACAGAACAGAAGCCAATACAAACCATGCAATGAAACAAAAGTGTCAGAAACAGTTTATAAAAAAATGGCACATTTATTGCTACAGAACGGTCTTGTACATGACTGTATCGAATAACTACAGATGAGAAACAGGTAATGGTCAACACCAAGCTGTGTTTTTTTTTTTCTTTTTCATTTTTAAGGAACTCCAGCACACAACCTGTTTGGACACATCTACAAATCAGAAATACACCAAAAACATGAAAAAATTGAGGCACTCAGCCACACATTGAAAACAAGGTGTAACTGTTTATCTTTTTCTACTTTTTTTTCTTATTCCTTTTAAAATCTTTTAAATTTTTTTACTGCTGCAGCTATGTGTAAAGTCGCAAAAAAAAAAAAAAAAAGATTTCCCCAATTGCGACCTAACAACTAAAAGAAACAACAACAAAAAAAAGCTACCATACAGTTTCATCTCAGTAACACATGGTAAAATAACATCTTTTAAATAGTAAAATAAAGTAACAAACTTTTACTCAGAATGATTCCAAAAATCTACAAAGAGAAATATTCTGAATCTGACAATTTTTTTGTCTTTTCTTTTTATAATATTCATGGTATAAAAGGATTGCTCCTGCGAAAAAAATAAGCCAAATATAATTTTTATTTTTAAATTTAGGGATTTTTTTGTTTTTCCTAATAGGGTGTACACTACAGTCTATTTTATAGCAAAAAGAGCACTAGACAAAAGAAGCTTTATAACAAAAAGCCAGGCACTGATACATGGTAAATTTCTGCTTTTTTTCTTACCGTCACTTAATTGCATCACAAGTAACAAGAATGAAAAAGGCCACAGTTCATATATTTTCACCATTACATATGTCTATAATACTTGAAATGAGTATGGTCAAATCAGCACTGCACAAAGATGAGTCAACTTCAAGTCCTATGAGACAAGAAACGTCCTTAACAAAACTATACTAAATTAAAATAAATTGAGGAGGAAAAAAAAAGCAAGCCTAAAGGCTCCTTGGTGCCATTTGTGTCGGAATTCACATTCCATCTTTGTTAGTATTTCCAGTCTACCAGTTCATCAACTTTTGTGCTTCTTTATGCTGAAATCACTTTTGTTACTGGCTTTTGTATCTCCATTTTTTTTCTGGACACAGATAATATTCTGCCTATCTGGTACAAAGATGAAACTTTTCTTAGCAAAAAAATAAAAATAATAATAACCATAAACATAATAAAAAATAAAACAAGGAAAAGGAAAATATCAAGAAAACAAATATTGGAAGACTGAATTAGAACAAGTTGCATCACTGGTAGGACTGATAGTTGTAAAAACCTTAGTGTTCCTTGCAGCTACACTGAAGACAAATGGTTAAAAAAAAATACCCAAGATGAAGAGATCCCCCTATTTGCATATTCACAAATTACTGGAATGTGGAGGTGGATCAGTTTAGTCAGTGTTTTTTTTTAAATATACAGCATTTAGATCCCACTGTTACAAAATGGTTCCTTTCGTCTTCTAATCAAAATTGCCAACTGGCTCCAGCTTTTCAAGGCCAGGTTGCTCCAGTTCTGTTTTTAACGCATTGCACGCATGGACTTGTGTTTCAGACTGCTTTAAAAATGCATGACTACTTTAGACAGATATGAATTGAGACAACAAATTTGGTCCTTTTACTAAGAAGCGGTAAGCACCAACGTGTGCATACCACAGGTTAAAATCCACTACCACGGGGCACACTCAGGTGTCCCATGGTTGTTTTGCATTCACACACTACCCACGTGCTTAAAAATAGAAAATATTTTTCAGCACTGGGAGTGCATTTGGTGGCAGAGGGTAGGCATGCCCAGCACTAATCAGTTAACTAATTACTGTGTGGTTAGCGCGGGAGCCCTTACCCCTAGTAAATAGGTGGTGGTAAGGGCTCACGTTAGTGGCCGCAAGATAATTTGAAAATTAGTGCATGGTCACTAACGGGGGAAAGAGCAAATGTGGCCATTTTACTGCTGCGCTAAAAGTGGCCTCAGTGCCTGGGAAACTCAAGCGCTAGTAATAGCACAGGCAACGTTTTAGCACAGCTGAGTAAAAGAGCCCCTTAGGGGTCCTTTCACTAAAGCGCAATAAGGGGTAAATTCTATAAATGGCACTCAAATTTAGGCACTGGGAAAAATCGGTGCTATGCACTATTCTACAAAAAGGGCAATCTGGGCTGAGAGCCCTTTGTACAATAGCATTTAGAGTGGATTCCGATGCCCAACTTTGTGTGCGAGGACTTACACCTGCTGAAACCTGGTGTAATTACTGGAGTGCAAATTGGGTGTGTAATCCCAGTATTCTATAACAATGTGACTATATGGTAGGGACACCTCTGACCTGCCCATGCTCCTCTTATGGCCATGTCCCTTTTGGGTTGCATAAGTCCAAATTAGTATCAATTAACTCCAGTTAACCCCCAAAATTAGTTGTTAGCACTCAGTTTATGAATTAGTTTATGTGTGCATCTGGGCTCTCTGCACAAATTTGAGCAACCTATACAGAATCAGGTAAGTGATTAACACTTGAATTAGCATGCACTGTTACTACACAAGTGTAGCAGCTGTTAGCTTGGTGGCATGACAGCACACTCTAATTCATGCGTTAACTGCAGATTGTGTTACGGAGCGGGAACTAGGCAGGTCATGGGTGGAGAAATACTGTGGGCTGCGTACTGCAGTTAGCATGTTACGGAGCGGGAACTAGGCAGGTCATGGGTGCAGAAATACTGTGGGCTGCGTACTGCAGTTAGCATGTGGTACTTGCCACACTGTGTCACTTCTGGAAACTAGTGTGGGTTCACTAGGGGGGTGTTTTACTAAGCTGTGGGGAAAAGGGTCCTGCGGTAGCAGCAGGGGCTGTTTTTAACTCACGCCAGGACCCTTTTTACTGCAGCGGGTAATAAGCCCCCCAAAATGGCCATGCAGAAAGATAACTCTTATGCGTGGCCATGCGGTGGGGAGCCCTTATAGTGGTAAGGGCTCCTGCGGTAACCCAGCAGTAACTGGGCAGCGTGCAGCGATGCCCAATTACCACCAGTTCAGCACTGCGCAAGAAAACGTTTTTTTCTGAAGTGCCGGAAATGGCATGCACTTGAGCCAGAACTAATGCTAGCGGACACATTGGACTGGTGATTGTTCCAATTTAGTGTGCGGTAAGCCCATTTTGGTCATACCGATGCTTTGCAAAAAGGGCCCCTTAATATATTCTCATAGTAATGAATATTTCACTGCAGTATGGGCCCCTTTAACCAAGCTACAGGAAAAAGTGGGCCTGTGATGGTGTCGGCTCGTGGATTTGCTGTGCACCGAGGCCCCCTTTTAATGCAGCAGTTAAAAGGTTGCTTTTGGCCCCCCCCAAAAAAAGAAATGACCCTGCGCTAATCACAGGGATTAGTGTGTGGCCATTTCTGGATGGAGCCCTTACTGCCATCTGTTTACCGTCGGGTAAGCCCCAGTGCTACAAAAATAAAAAAATATTTTTGTTGTGCTAGAAATGGCATGCACTGGGGGTAGGAACTACTGCTGGGCTCCTGCAGTAGCCCAGCAGTAGTCCCAATTTGGCACGTGGCAAAGCAGTAGCTCTACCGGTTGTGGTATAAGGGGGCCTCGACGTGCAGCAAATCCACGTGCTGACACCATCGCAGGCCCCCCTTTACTGCAGCTTGGTAACAGGGCCCGTACTGCATTAAAATGTTCATTATTGTGGCTGCTGTTAGCCTCTTGAGGAGATGTTAAATTAAGTGGACTCACGCTAGTTGCAGAAGTGACATTACTACTACTACTACTATTTAACATTTCTAAAGCACTACTAGGGTTACGCAGCGCTGTACAGTTAACATAGAAGGACAGTCCCTGCTCAAAGAGCTTACAACATATAGTAAGTACTATGTGCTAACTGCAGTATGCAGTCCACAGTATTTCTCCACCCATGACCTGCCTAGTCCACACCCCTTAACACAATCTGCAGTTAACGCATGAATTAGTTTGTGCTGTCATGCCACCGTGGTAACAGCTGCCAACGTTGTGTGGTAACAGTACATGCTAATTCAAGTGTTATTTTAATTACTTACGCTGCTTTGAAAAAGGGCCCCTAACTGCAGGGGACATGCTGGGCACGCCCCCAATAATTACCACACAGCCTTTGCAATTACCACACATTTTTTACAGTTAAGAAATGGTAAGTACAAAAAACAATGCACTTTAACAGGTTCCCCCTAATAAAGAGAATAAAAAAAAAGGATCAGTTTAAACTAAGTTTAATCAAAAACTTGTAGCAATATGTCTGTAGGATTATAAGTTCAATTATGCTGTGGGGTAAAACTAGAACTGGATCCATCTGTTCTGAATAAATACAAACAATTGATAACCCTAGTACAAACATATCACTCTCCTACAAATCCAGGTCAAGCTGCTGATGAACATACAATTATCAAATGTGAATTAAAAGAAGTTGGAAAATTGCTGCAACACTTGATTTACATCCTTCAGCTTTAGACTGTACACTCTGAGCTTTCAAAAGTCCCCCCACCTCGACCCCCGGGGAGTTGATTTCTGAATGCAGGGTTTTTTTTTTGTTTTTTGGAGGCTTTTCTTTGCACATGGCATTTTTTCATGAATACTACTCCTTTTTACCACATTAGAAGCAGAGATAATCCATTACTGCTGAAAAAATCTGAAGTTGCACTCTATGATGGCAATTCTATAAACTGGAGTCTCATTTTAGCGCCAACAGCTTAATGGAATGTTTAAATTGTTACAGAATATTAGCACAAAGTGGCATTGGCATGTCAAAAGTTAGAAGCATCTATTTACGACATGCCAAAAGCTGGCATGTGGGCGTGCCTAAGTGAACCATGCAATGCACGTAACTAATAGTATTCTTTACATTGCGCATTTAGCTTGGCACATGTCAATGACATGCCCATGCTCTGCCCATGGGCACACTACACTGACAGTCACAAGCTAAGGCGGACGTTCTACAAATGCACCCAGATTTCAACACTGGAAAGCGCTTAGAGCCCATTTCTGTGCCAAAGTTGAGCGCCACTATTTAAGCCAGCTGAAACCTGGTGTAAACACCTGCATCCAACTCTGAGCCTTTTGGTGTAGAAATGGGGCTATTTTATAACCCCATGCACAATGTTTAGGAACACCCCTACTACTCCCCTGGCCTTGCCCCCTTTTGAGTTGCACGCTAGGGGATTCAGGCGCACGGGATTATAGACTAGGGTGTGGAGGGATGCAAGAGCAAATTTCAATATTTGCCAATTAACTACAATAATTGTTAAAATCAACTAATCACAATTAATTGGATTGTTAGCTAGTTTGCGCCAAAATCTTGGCAGTAAGTGATTTAGGCAGGGAATTTATCAAGCAGCGTCATGGCCTTAATGCATGTTAAAGGAATTAGCATGTACTAAATGCTAAAAGTCCACAGGTAGAGAAAGGGCTTTTAACATTTACTGCTGGATTCTATACAGCGTACCTAGCATTCCATGCTGAAATCTGGACATATTCTATAAAAACACATATAACTTAATAATCAGCTTTGCTAACAATGCTTAACAAGTAATAATGAGCAGTAATTGGCAATAATTAGAATTTGCACACATAAATCGCTAAGGGCCCTGTTTACTAACACACATTAGCATTTTTAATGCGCCTAGAATTAGTGCGCAAGCTAACCACGTAGGCGCCTATAGGGATATTGTAGGCATGTAAACGGTTAATGTACGTACATGGTTAACACACGTTAAAGATGCTAACACGCCTATAATGCGGCTTAGTAAACAGGGCCCTAAGTGTATTCTGTAATGCACTGTGCCTAAATTTTAATCCACGCAGGCATGGTTATGGGTGGGGAAATGGCCGTTTCATTGGCGTTCCAAAATTTACATGCACTATTATAGAATATGGTCCTCTGCACCTAAATCTATGCACTGGGATTTGCTCCACATTTTCATTGGCGTAAATGGACACGTAGTTTTAAGCACTAGAATGTCAACTAAGTGTATTCTATATTTTGCGCCCAAACCTAGGCGTTGCTTATAAAATATGCTTGGGCAGAAATAATTTCCGTGTGGATTTTTCAGGCACCATATATAGAATGTGGCCCTTAGCGTGTGCTAATTGCTTTAACGCATGTTAAGGCCATAATACCACTTGATCAATTTCTTCCTTAGGGGTGCTGTTTACAGAGTAACACCTAGCAGTTACGCAAATAACTGTCAATTACTAGAACCAATTATGCACAGAAGCACTCCTATTCTATACACTAGGCACACCGTTGGCATCTAAATTTACGCACTATGTTATACCAAAAATGAGTTTGTTAATAAAGACACATCCATCCACCATTCCTCTGTTCGGTATTTTAATAATGAAACCTCAAATCTCCAGATAGGGGAATTCTCAATTTTTTTTTAACCCACTGTCATATTAGGAGTCAAGTTCATATCATTGGTTTCCTAACAGAGGGGCCCCTTTTATGAAGTGGCAGTAAGCCCAACATGGGCTTACCGCTCGCTAAAAAGGAAGTACTGCCGGGCTACCACAGCAGCCTGGAGGTAGTTCGCACCCCCAGCTCGCCATCATATCCGGCGCGACACAAATATTTTTATTTTTATAGCACAGGTGTATACCTGGCGGTAACCAGGCAGCACTACTAAGTTACTGTCGGGTTAGTGCGGGAGCCCATACCATCACCTCAGTGGGTGGCGGTAAGGGCTCCCCTTCAAAATGGCTGCACGGCAAGCGATTCACTTGCCGCACGGCCATTTCCTGAACAAAAAGAAAGACCTGCGGTATAAGTGGGACTGGGTGCACATCAAAAACACGTGCTGATGCCAACGCAGGCTCCCTTTTGCTGCAACTTGGTAAAAGGGACCCTTAGGACCCTCTTTAGTCAGCTGGGCTGTAGGCGCACTTTTTAGAACGCACTAAACATTAGCATTCGCTAATGGTAGAGACACCCATTATGTTCCTATGGGTGTCTCTAATGTTAGCGCATGCTAATTTTTAGTGCACACTAAAAAGTTTGCATGCCTACAGTGCGGCTTAGTAAACAGGGACCTAAGGGCTTTTTTTTTTTTTTACTAAAGCTTAGTATTCCTGTATTTGGTGTTTTAATAAATAAAATCTCAAATCTCCAGATAGGGGAACTCATAATTTTTTTAACCCACTATTATTATTACATTTGTACCTCGCACTTTCCCACATAAAGCAGGTTCAATGCGTCTTACATAATAATATGGATTACAGAGTATTGACAGAGAAAATATAGGTTAATAATAACAGAATAGTAAAAGAGATAGGTAGGTAAAGATGGGGAAGGGTGAAGGGAGTAGGAGAGGTATGAGCAAGGGGTAGATGAGAATTGGAGGAGGGGTAGAGGGGGCGGGAGGGGGATGGGACAGGGATTAGGTGGGAGATGTGATAGTCTAAGAGTCATTGTCGTTGTCCTCTGGATTTGTGTTGGGTAGAAGGGATCCTAGGATTAGATTGGTTCATTTGGGTAGGCTTGTTTGAACAGATGGGTTTTTAGTGATTTCCAGAAGGGTAGATAGTCGCTAATTGATCAGATGGGTCTGGGGAGGGCATTCCAGAGTTGGCTGCCTAAGAAGGAGAAGTTGGATCCATAATAGGTTTTCTACACTATCATATTAGGAGTCAAGTTCATATCATTGGTTTCATAACGGGGGGAGGGGGGAACAGTGTAAAAAAAATCCAAATCCTATTAAAAAAAACTCCTTGGGAATTCCCGTATCTGGAGATTTGAGGTTTCATTTATTAAAATACCGAACACAGGAATGGTGGATGAATGTGTCATTATTAAAAAACTATTTTTGGTATATCATAGTTCATAGTAATAGTTTGTTTTTCCTATTTATAGTCTGTTTATCTAAATTTATGTGCCAGCTTATAGAATTAACTTTTATGTGTGTACATGTTTTAAACCAGCCTTTTAGATGCATTTCCCTTACTCCTTTTTAAGAAACTCGCATAGTTAAATGCTGTAGTTCAATACAGTTTATTTGTAACAGCTATTAAGAGCACAGTATTATACCAGAAGATTGTATAAATCAATTACTATTTCCAGTTGTCTAAAAAAAAAAATGAAGTGAATATTTATGTATACAGTACAGTATTTACTACTAGTGTACTAAAATCTGATTAAAACATGTTTCCATTTTCTAGCATTTTTCTAGAATTTTTAATGGTAAAACATATTCGTAGGAAGAAATATTCATCCTGCTGAGAAACTAGCCCCAAAGGCTTTTGACATAATACACCTTCCAGGAATGTCTGTCTGCATAGAAAAGCTCAACTAAAAAAAGAATGCTATTAGTGAGATTATCCCAGGTAACTCCATGGAATAATGTCTGGATTAATCCTTTTTTTTTAACTTTCTGCTCTAATCCACCTCCACATTATAGAAATTTATAAACAAATGAAAGAATTTCATTTCACCTCTACTGAACATATTTACAATTTTTTTCCAGCATACATACATACACATGGCTAATCAAAATGTTTATGGGTAGGTAGAAGGTGATCACATGGTAGCTATCATATTTGTTCTTTTATGTGTTAAGAAACAAACATAAAATTGATCTTTTATGTATCTTACTATTTCAACTAAATGAAACTTCTTTTCCAACCACACCAATTTTGTTTAAAAACAAAGCAAATAATAATAATAATAATAAAAAATAAAATAAAAAATAACCCCAAAACAGGTACAATGTATTAAAACACATAATAACAGGAGTCTACATGTAAAAATATAACTTTTACATACACAATTTCAAAATAATGATACGTTTGCCATTTGTTGCATAAAATTTACAAATGTAATTTTCATCACTAATGTATATAACTGACAAAACAGGAGAACAGATGGAACATTTAGACCGTTTCGATGGATTTATGGCATAAACCAGTGCTGATCGGTGGAAATCCTATTAAGATTGGGGGAGGGGGTGGAAATGTGGAGGGAGAGGGCACATGTGGAAATCTTTTCACACACATGCAAGTTTGTATGGCAGAAGGAAAGAAGAAAAAAAATCACAGATAAAAAATATACCAACAAATACTTCTGCCTTGAGTCACGTGCACTGTATGCCAGTCTGTCATTACAGGTTTACTTATGGAAGTAGAGTTAAAAGTGCCCCGCTTTGTAAGCTAGCTTTCCGACAGATTGCTGTGCTGTAGCTCGTTCTTTGCAACTACAAAATAACGTTGACATCTAGACTTCATTCATACTGGCCAGAGAAATACTGTACTACCCCACTCCTCGTGAAAGTGCAACTTAATGCTGTAGGATCCGTAAGGCTTGGTGTAATGTTGTAATATGATTGGATATTGGC
This sequence comes from Microcaecilia unicolor, assembly GCF_901765095.1. Classification (NCBI taxonomy): domain Eukaryota; kingdom Metazoa; phylum Chordata; class Amphibia; order Gymnophiona; family Siphonopidae; genus Microcaecilia; species Microcaecilia unicolor. The sequence goes on along the minus strand of NW_021963198.1, from coordinate 79,155 downwards.
ATTTTTTTTTCAAACTACGGAGGAGGCAGACGTGGTGCATGCATATCAAAGACTTTTTTTTTTCCGACACATCTATCACACTACTTGCAGATTTCTCTCACAAGATGTTTCTCAAGTATTCCTGACCATGTACTCGCAAATGCCTCATTTTGCTGCATACTGTTTCTGCTACACATGTGGTTAACACTTGTTGAAATCACAGCCACTTTGATTATGTCAGGTTGCTCTGATGATTCAAACATTGGAAGGCACAGTGGTAACATTGTAGCATTCTAACCTTGTACCTCTGAAAATCCCAGAACAGGATCATACGAGCAGTATTACCATCAAGACAAACTCAAAATGCCAAGTCTCTGTAATGCTGCTGGAAATATGTACATGGCGGGACTTGAAAGACCTGTGTTCCCAAAAGACCAGAGGAAAGAACTCTCTGCTTATTTATGAATGAGAAGCAATGCCAGGTTCAGCATTTTGTCCTGTTCCACTTCTCTCCAGAGACAACGCTGGCGCAGCAGCTTAAAACAATAACAATAATAAGGGTGTGGGACAGGAAACAAAAGGAGAAAACTGTTTTGATTATCTACAGTAAAATCTTTTCCTTTTAAAAAGAAAAAGAATCAATTGTTTTAAATTTATTTTTCTTCCTTCTACAGGAGCAAAAAAATGACCAAGAGTTTACCATATTCACTGTGCTTAAAAAAACAATTATATATATATATGTATATATATATAGATATATATCTAGATCTATTTTATATCTCTATACATGTATATATGTAGATAAGTAGATCTAGACATATATTTGTCATAGGTCTATAAGATCCATCTGTTCCTCCTATACTAAGGAATGGCTAATGTCATCACTTGAGTTTTCCTCTGGACGTTTGCTGGTTTTGTAAGTATCTGGGCAGCAAAGCTTCCCTTCTGATATCCATTAAGTATAAACATTAGCTGACTAAAACACCAACAAAAACGGTCATTGTTTTTTTTTTCTTCAGAAGTACACTTTTTCATTATTGCAAGTTTACAATTTTAAATTAAATATTTTTTTTCAGACTTACAAATTAATTATATTTTTTTTTCCAAAAGAAGTTTAGGCACAAATGCATTGTTCCACAGTGTGGAGAAGATTGCCGTTCAGTCTCTGGGCTGTATGTGACAGCTTGTAACATACTGCTTTACACATTCTCAATGATATGTTAAGAGTTGTCCCTCGTTACAATTTTTTTTTGTTTTTGTTATTTTTGTGTTTAAATGTTGGGAATGCTGAAATCTCTTGCGTCTGTGATTCTCAACTACTCAGACTTGTCTTATATTACAAAACAGGGAGCAGGGAAAGAGTGTTTATGTGGATTTAAGATAATACAGCTGTTAAAGAAGTGGTCTCTTGTTGAAATGAAGAAATCTAGCAACTTGGACCTGTAAAAACAAAAAGAAATATCATTTCATGATTATGAAATATGTTCAACACTGTCATGTGTCTCGTTTGCATAGATCAAGAAATGTCTTGAAGGCTCAAACCCCACAACATTACATACACAACTGGTTTCCAAAAGGAATGCCAGGGAGAATGCTAAAAGTTTAAAGCAGCAGGTAATGATTGTCATCTGTCGGGGCAATGCATTCACAATGGCAAAACCTTGTTTTTGCTTCTGGGATCATGCAAGTGTTCACCATACTACTACTACTACTTAACATTTCTAAAGCGCTACTAGGGTTACGCAGCGCTGTACAATTTAACCATCCAATGGGTTCCTCCCCACAATGCAAGACTCTGAGTTGATGCAACCATTAAGGGCCAGATTCAGTAAATGGTGATCTGTTTTGGGCACCGAGAAACATTGGCACAGCATGCTATTCAGTAAAAGGTCTTCTGGGCTGAGTGTCCTTTATCAAATAGCACATAGTGCAGATCCCCACACTGAAATGTGTGTGCCATGACTTATGCCTGCTGAAACCAGGTATAAATCCTGGTGCACAGGTTGGGCGTGCTTTCCCCAAATTTTATAACACTGCATGTAACATTTTGGAACGCCCATCACCTGGCCATGTCTCTTCCATGGCCATACTCCCTTTTGGAGTGGAGGAGTAGCCTAGTGGTTAGTGCAGTGGACTTCGATCCTGGGGAACTGAGTTCAATTCCCACTGCTGCTCCTTGTGACTCTGGGCAAGTCACTTAACCCTCCATTGCCCCTGGTACACAATAAATACCTGAATATATGTAAACCGCTTTGAATGTAGTTGCAAAAACCTCAGAAAGGCAGTATATCAAGTCCCATTTCCCTTTCCCTTCCCTTTGGGTTGCACACAAGAGAATTTAGGTGCAGTTCTTTACAGAATCGCACCTAGGCAGTTGTGCCTGCAACTCCAAATGAATGCTAATAGCTGTTTGATAGCTATCGTGGAGGAGTGGCCTAGTGGTTAGGGTGGTGGACTTTGGTCCTGGGGAACTGACGAACTGAGTTTGATTCCCACCACAGGCAGCTTCTTGTGACTCTGGGCAAGTCACTTAACCCTCCATTGCCGCATTGAGCCTGCCTGCCATGCAGGGGCATAGCCAGACACCCAATTTTGGGTGGGCCTGGGCCCAACATGGGTGGGCAGAACTCCGCCCTGTCCCACAATTGATTTGGTCTCTCCCTCTCTCACCTGGATGCCATATGGTCTCTCAAATATCCCCCCTCCCCCGCATACCTTTTAAGTAGCAGATTTTCACCGGCAGCGAGTAGAAACTAATACATATTGCTCATGTTGACCCCACAGCCTTCCCTCTGATGCAACTTCCTGTTTCCGTATAGGTGGGAATGCATCAGAGGGAAGGCTGTGGGGCCAGTGTGAGCAGTATGTATCAGTCTCTGCTCGCTGCAGGTGAAGATCTACTATTTACAAGGTATGCAGGAGGAACAGTTGTTGGAGTTTTTGGCTGGTGAGGCTTGGGGATCCCAGCTAGCCACATCATAGGTGTGCTGCTACTGGGTGGGCCTGAACCCAAAGTGGGTGAGCCTAGGCCCACCCAGGCCCACACTTGGCTACGCCACTGCTGCCATGAGTGGGAAAGCGCGGGGTACAAATGTAACAAAATAGATACTATTGGAGATTCTACATGGAATGTTGCTACTATTCGAGATTCTACATGGAATGTTGCTATTCCATTAGAAACATTTCATGTAGAAGGCTGTGCAGGACGTCAGACTCACAGAAGCAGAAGCCTGCGCGGCCACACTGCTGATCTGCAAGGGCCGACTTCTACATGGAATGTTGCTAGTGGAATAGCAACATTCCATGTAGAATCTCAAATAATAGCAACAGTGGAGGAGTGGCCTAGTGGTTAGGGTGGTGGACTTTGGTCCTGAGGAACTGAGTTTGATTCCCACCTCAGGCACAGGCAGCTCCTTGTGACTCTGGGCAAGTCACTTAACCTTCCCTTGCCCCATGTAAGCTGCATTAAGCCTGCCATGAGTGGGAAAGCACGGGGTACAAATGTAACAAAAAAAAATTAACTGAATTGCAAGCACAACTCAGGATGGTGTGTAAAGTTAGACACCCATCTTTAGGTGCCCTTTGCAGAATCTGGGGGTAATAAGTACACAATTTTAATACAACATATTAAAGGAGCGAAAGTACTTTAGCTTAGAAACTCAGGTCCTGATTCAAACATTTTTACTTAACACTTAGATAAGTCCTTTTAGTAAAGGGTGCTATAGGCCAAATTCTATAAATGCTGCCTTAAAAACCGGTGCCGAAAAACCACACACTTAGCCTAATTCTATAAAGTACACCTAAAGAAGGACGTAGTTTATAGAATATGCTCCCGCGCCATTCTTGCGATGAAAATTTAGGTGGGCCCATTTAAGCTACCTAAAACCAGGCAACTTAGGTGCAGATCGGGTGTATTCCATAATAGTGCCTGTAGTTTTTTGAAGTGCCCACTAACCGCCCATTCCACACCCATGGCTATGTCCCCTTTTGGCTGCGCCATTAAAATTTACGTGCACCACATTATAGAACATGCCTAGAAATTAAAGCAAATTAGTGCCACTAATTGGTTGTTTACAAATTATCAACGCTGATTTTTGTTTTGTTACATTTGTACCCCGCGCTTTCCCACTCATGGCAGGCTCAATGCGGCAGGCAATGGAGGGTTAAGTGACTTGCCCAGAGTCTTGCCTGTGCCGGGAATCAAACTCAGTTCTACAGTTCCCCAGGACCAAAGTCCACCACCCTAACCACTAGGCCACTCCTAGTTAATCAATTAATCAATTAAGGCATGTTAATCAATTAAGTTGTGCACACAATTTGGCTGTACAGTCAAATTAACATGCAGAATTTAAGGCGCCATTTATAGAATTTGGGGGTATGCCCTTAACGCCCAGTTAACATGCGTAAACAGGATACCATGCAACCTTGTTAAGGGGGCTTGCCACAGTTTTCCTCTTTTGCATGTTAACCCGTGTGCTGTTGAATTTTCCAATAATTTTCTGTTAGGGGGATGGCATGAGCAGGGAATGGGCATGGAAGTATTAGCCAGTTAATGTGTTATACTTAGAACATGCTAACTGGCTAACACACAGTTAATGCAAGAGCACTTGGGGGAGATTCTTTATATGGTGCATAGAAAATCCGCGCAGAAATCATTTTCATCTAAGCGCATTTTGTAAGATTTAGGCGCGGTATATAGAATATGCTTAGTTGATACCCCTGCACCTAAAACTATGTGCATCCATTTACACCATCAAAAATGTGGCATAAATTCCTGCACGTAGATTTACGTGGACTTGGCCATATTTTATAATAATGCGCGTAAATTTGGGAATGCCAATAAAACACCCATTTTCCTGCCCATAACCATGTCCCTTTTTGGATGTGTGCATTACAATTTAGGCACAGTTCATTATTGAATATGATTATCTAGTTATGTGCACAAATTCTAATTATTGCCAATTAGTGCTCATTATTGCTTGTTAAGCCAATTAAGTTACGCGTGTTGTTATGGAATATGCTTAGATTTAAGTGTGGAACGCAGGCGTGATATATAGAATCCGGCACTTAGTGCCTCCTAAATAGGAGTCAGTCAATGTTCCCACATTAACTCTCTGCAACTACTGTGCCCTAATGGTAACAACCCCAATAGGTGCTGCCTCACACCTGAGCTTAGATTGCAGTAAAATCCTGCGCAACAACATGTTAAGCCCAGATTCGAGCGCACTTTAGGAAAAAGACCCTTAATGATTTTGCCTTGCAAAGAGACTATGCTCATTTTCAAAGCACTTAGCCTCCCAAAGTTCCATAGAAACCTATGGAACTTAGCCTCCCAAAGTGCTTTGAAAATATGCCATGAGTTATCCTCTGGAACCTATATAGGTCACCCAAAGTTGGGTGGCAAATTTGGCCATCTAGGGCTGATATGCATTCCAAGTAATTAGTTAATGAGGTATCAATTATCAATAATTGACATTAATTGGCAAACATTTGGAGTTACGCATGCTTCTGCCATAGGTTCTATTCTATAAAATCTGTGCCTATATTTTAAAGTGCATGACTACAAAGGGGAGTGGCTATGGGACGAGTCTGGGGTGGATGAAGGGGTGTTTCCCAGAGGTTAGGCACGATTTTATAGAATACAATAAAATGCACACCCAATTGTTGAAAATTGGGTGACAGCAATTATACCAGGCTTTGGCAGGCATGGAGTGTCCTTTGTAGAATGCCAGCTTAGTGCGGATCTTCCTGGCACCTAACTTTGGGAGCCACATACTGAATTTTCCTCATTATATTTATAAACAAACTGAATACTTATAACTGTAAAAACTTCTATGGATAGGCCATGTCAGTCGCTCAGTTTCAGTATTGTGCATTGCCAACCAGGACCAGGAATGTTGTGGAGGCCCCAGGCTGGAAGGAGGTTTGCTAAACACAAAGGGGTCGATAGCCAGTGTGCAGTGGTAAGCGACTGGTAAGCCACTTCCGGCTGTGGGCTGAACTAACCCCGATATTCAATTCCAGGACATGCGTGGCTCCCAGTATTAAATATCTGCATATGACCGCCAAACCCTGAAGTTAACTGGGCACCAGCCAATATTCAGACCTGTACCGGTTAACTCAGTGGATGATAGTTCAACTGCTGCTCTGACATCTTTGCATTGGCTTCCCATTCATTGTAGAGTCCTTTCCAAGGTAGCTTGTTTTGTTTTTAAGATGTTTGATGGTTCGGCTCATTTCCCAATGTCTGTGGCTCTTTGCGTTTGCTAATGCCATCTCTTTTAAGAGTTAAATATAAGAATATTTTAGAGATGTCTTTTTGCTAACTGGCTCTTTTCAGTTTTGGCTTACTTTTCCTATTATGCTTCGAAGCTCTTTCAATTACTTGCAATTTCGCAAGAATCTAAAAACTTATTTGTTTAAACATTTTCTATCTCATATTTTAATAAATTAAATTTTTTTTGAATGTTTTCTGACATTTTGTTACCCGCATTGAACCACTAATAGTGGGAGTTGGCGGGATATAAGAAATATATTACATTATATAAAGCTTGGGAGCTGTTTTGCTGTCCTAACTTTATGTGCTTACTTAGCTGGTTAGTGGACTGAAAATCACATCTAACTGGCTAAAATGCCACTCCACCCTAACTCTGCCTCCAGCTTGCCCCAACCTAGCGGGACAGGGGATGGCCAGTTAGCGGTGATATTCTGCAGCGCTATCCAGTTAAGTGCCGCAGAACATTGGACATTGGTTTAATCAGCTGGGTTTCACCAGGCTGAAGCCTCTCCTGCCTGGTTAAACTCTTTTGAATAATGACCCCAATAATATTTAGTATTATCATTATTATAGCCGAATAAAGGGATAACATGTATTGAGCTCCAGCGAAAGATACAAACTATGGTCCCCGGCCAAAGACTGCTACAGCCATGACTTGGCTAGAGGGAAGGGGTTGAAAGGATTAAAATGGGGAAAAATAAATACAAGATAGTTATGAATGTTGGCTCATGGTACTGTAGCCCAGTAGAGTTCAGTTCCAACTGAAAGGAGCAGTAAAAAAATTGCAGGGGAAAAGACTAGATATTCTAATCAAAATCATATAAAATCTCCTCAAAGATTAATATCTGTATAAAATGCTAGCAAATAATATAAAGGGCATGGATTATTCCCCCCCTTTACTATAAGAGAAGAAAGGAGCATTAGAATAGCTTATCCTGAAGCACCCTGAATTCTAACTCCTTCTAGTTACAAACAAGCTGACTATAAGAAACGTCCCTTTTTTTAACATTCATGAAGTGTAAGTGCTACCCTACAAATTCTACCCACAGAATCTGCAGTATCAGAAAAATACAGGTTTACTCAAAACAGTCCTACTATTTTAACTTTCCCCTGACTGTAACACAAATAAGGCATGACTGAGGGTGTACCAGGCATACAATGAGAGAAGATAATGCTTGATGTAAAAGTAACGTAAAGCCCAAATGCCTGCATCTCAGAAACATGAGATGAACTTGCCATTTTACATCTGTCCCATGTGATTTGATGCATCTCCCATCCCAGGATGGGGTCCCGCCAAGGAAAGCGCAGAGGGCTCTGAAGATACCTTTTCTTCTTCTCTTCTTTTCAGGCAGGCTGCTTTAGGATTCAGATTTCTTTCTATAATACAGCAGAGAAAATGAAATTCAAAATCAACAGCTGTAGATACAGTTCTCTCACATGTGATAATGCACTCATAGATTCTAATGAACTAAGTAAAGTGTTTTAGGCGGTTAACATGTGAATCAGTGAATGTTCTTAGCACCCAGTCACGGTATCACATAATGTGGTGGCTCGATATGTAGTGTGTGCTAATTCATTAAGCGGGTAATTGTTTAAAAAATCCACTAATATCTATGTAGTAAACATGGACATCAATTGCTAGGGGGCAATTACTAAGTTGTGTAGGCGCCTATGCGCACCCAACGTGCGCCAAATTGGAGTTACTGCCCGGTTACCACGTGGCCCTTGCGGTAATTTCAATTTTGGCGCCAGTCCGCTACATGCATCTGAAAAATATTTTTTATTTTCTAGTGCGTGGCATTTGACTCGAGTAGACCATTACTGCCCGGTTACCACGTGAGACCTTACCGCTAGATCAATGGCTTGCGGTAAGGTCTCAGACCCAAAATGTACGTGCAGCAATTTTCATTTTGCCGCACGTCTGGCTTTGGCAAAAAAAAAAAAGGCATTTTTTGTAGGTGCGCTAAAAAATAATTCTGCGCATGCCCAGAACATGCGTCTACGCTACTGAAGGCCATTTTTCAGCGCACCTTAGTAAAAGGACCCCTAGAATACTGCCATGTACTATAATTTATGTGTGTCTCTCCAGAATTTAGGCGCATTTACATCGGCTCTAAGGCTGGCATAACCACTTGTGCCTAACCACATATACCAGGTTACTTTGGTATTCCATAAAGAACAGTAGGCTCCTACTTTATTTTATAGAATAGAATAGGCTCTAATTAGATACCTTTTTATGTCCTCGAAACTCAAAGTGTGGAAAGCGGCAGGGAATGGACAGGGACTGCACCATGCAGTTATACATGGAAACTTACTGCATGTTAACTGTTCCTGAAGCAGATAATGAGAATCACCTGGAGGGGCATTTTCAAAAGAAACGTCCAAGTTGCGATTTGGACGTCTTTGCAAAATGGCGAAATCCAGGGGCGGGGAAACCCGTATTTTCGAAAAAAGGTGGACGTCCATCTTTCGTTTCAAAAATACCGTCAGAGACATCCAAATCCTTAAATTTGGACGTCCCTAGATTTCGACGTCCTTGCATTTGTATGTTTCTGACTTTCAGAGATTCTCCAAACCAAAGATGTCCATGTCAAAAACGTCCAGAGGAGCCAGCATTTGTAGTGCACTGGTCACCCTGACATGCCAGGACAGCAACCGGGCACCCCAGGGGGCACTGCAGTGGACTTCATAAATTGTTCACAGGAACATAGCTCCCTTACCTTGTGTGCTGAGCCCCCCAAACCCCACTACTGTACACCACTATCATAGCCCTTACAGGTGAAGGGGGTCTGTGTAGGTGTAGGTCTGTGGTGGATTTTGGAGAGCTCGCTGTTTCCTCCACAAATGTAACAGGTAGGGTAGGTATGGGCCTGGGTCCACCTGCCTGAAGTGCACTGCAGTACCCACTAAAACTGCTCCAGGGACCTGCATGTGCTGTCATAGACCTGAGTGTGACATCTGAGGCTAGCATAAAGGCTGGCACGAAATATTTTTAAACATGTTTTTTGAGGGTGGGAGGGGGTTAGTGACCACTGGGGGAGTAAGGGGAAGGTCATCCCCAATTCCGTCCGGTGGTCATCTGGTCATTTTGGGCACCTTTTTGTGGCTTATACATTAAAAAAACACGTTCGGGTGAAAACTTCCAAGTGTTCGTCAGGGATGTCCTTGCTTTTTTCGATTATGGGTCAAAGACGTCCAAGTGTTGGGCACGCCCAAGTCCTGCCTTCGCCACACCTCCGACACACTCCTTTGAAATTTGGACGTCCTTGCGATGGACTGCAGCTGGAGACATCCAAAATCGAGTTTTGATTATACCCATTTGGACATCCCTGTGAGAAGGACATCCATCTTCCGTTTTATGTCGAAAGATGGATGTCCTTGTCTTTCAAAAATGACCATATTAATACAGTCTCAATAGGCTAAGTACATCCACATGACCTACTATGCCGTTAAAGCACAGTATACTGTCTCTGTGTTAACTGTGGGGAAGAAGCTGCGAATGCTCCTAACAGTTACTATGGAAGCTTTACAGTCACCCCAACTCCTAATACCCAACAACTGCAAATTTTTAGCACACGTCAGTAATAGGAACCCTAAGTTGGGTGTTTTAAAATAAACTATCCATTCAATATTCAGCCAGCGGAAATCAACATTTTAATTTTAAGTGCTGACTGTTGCCAGCAAAATTAAGACTGGAAATTCAACAATGAGCCATATTCAAGCACCGGTATTGGATATCTGGGGCTGTGCAGGCTGCCAGCTCTTATGTGGGTCTCAGTCAATATTTAGCTGGGACCCACATAAGACATGCTGGTCGCAGCTGAATATCGGTCATCCCCCCCATTCCAACCTCCTCTCAGCCATGGGCTCCTCCTGATCACCCCCCCCCCCCCCAAATCTGTGTTCATCCCAGCCAGTGTCCACCATCCCCCCCAAGAGCTGCCCTCTCCTGGATCCCATCCCCAAAGAAGAAGAGCCTCTGAAGCTCCACCCACCCACCCAACTGTAAGTCCCCATGGGCCTACCTTTATCTTTGATGATTTAGAGGGATCATCAGGGTAGGAGTGAACCCCACTTGCTCTTCCCCATTGTGGCTCCTGCATCAAAATGATTGCTGCAACCTTTCGCTAGCTAGTGGTCAAGGAAGCTAGTTTGATGCAGGAGCCGTACTGAGTAGGAGCGAATGGGTTTGCTCCTGCCACGATGACCCATCTAAACCACCAGAATAGAAAAGTACACTTGGGGGAGACCTACAGAAGGTTGAGGGGGACCTAGTTGTGAATCTATGCTCTTGGAGAGAGAAGAGGGTGGGAGGGAGAGGAGGAATGCTCTTCTGGGGGGAGGGAGGAAGGGTGGTTCAGAATTGAGTGGGCCCAATGCTCCTCTGGGTAGGATAGGGAGGGATGGTTATTTGAATTGGGGGGGGGGCACACATTTTTGGTGGGATGTCAGGAGGTTGGATGGCAATGCTCTTTTGCAGGGGAGCCCACAGGACTTCAGGCCACTTCCTGAAAGTCTTCCAGACACCTGTCTGCCTGGTTAGAAATCCGGGCACCTGCACTGAATAAAGCTGATTCCTGGATAAGTGCTAGCTCCACCCAGACTCCTCCTCTGGACCACCCTGGTACTACCTAAACAGTGCAGAGGTAGCCAGTACTGATATTCAGTGGCACTAGCCAGTTATATGCCACTGAATATCAGCAGACAGATGGGGACAGGTGATTTAACTAAATCATTTAAAAACATAATTTTATAATAAGACATTTAAGGTTGAAAATAAAATGGGGGTAAATAACGGGGGGGGGGGGGTGCAAGTGGTAAGATTTGATAGTACCTGCTTATATATGTGATTCTTATTAATTTTACTGTAACATCTCAAGCTTTTATGGTGAGGCATGATATCAAATTCTGTAAAGTAAACTAAAATTGTAATAACAACAAACTGTTAGCAACTGACCTCGGACTTGCTGTTCCAAGCTGAGGATAACGGCCACAGCCTGGTGAAGTATGAGAAGCTTTGTCTGGGGCTTGTCGCTCTTCAAATGGAGCTGCACCATTCGTCCCAATTCCTTGAAAGCTTCATTAATATCACGCACACGCAGACGCTCACGAGCGTTGTTGGCCATTCTTCGCTCCTTCTCTCGTTCTGCCTTCTGCTCTGGTGTAAGATCTTCATCGTCGTTATTGCTGGGAAACCAAAATATGAACATTGTCTAATGATTTGGAATAGAAGAAGTGAATCATGTTAATGAAAACTATCATTGTTACCCATAATCAGAAACTCTCCAAAGGCTATCAAGTCAACCAGTTGCTTTTGTTTCACAATACAATAAAAATTACAAAACAGAACATTATGAAATCAAGAAGATATTACAATTGAAAAGGGAATGCAATAAATGGAAGACGATTCATTGTTTTGGGCAATTGATGACTTGGTTATAAGGTACCATAAAAGATATTGTTATCATTATAACAGTGGCCTCACTTGCATATCATAATACTTCTGGAATTACATTTGATTTGATTAATTTGATATTCTGCCTTTACCAAACTTCTAAATTCAATAGATTATTGTAAAGCTCAAGAGATAAATCCTCAATTTTGACTGTCTGACACATTGGGGCTAATTTTACAAAACAGGTGCTAATATTTACATGCAACCTACATGTGTAAATATTTAGAATATTAGCATATATATTTTTTTTATTGTTCATTTGTATCCCACATTTTCCCACTCATGCAGGCACAATATGGCTTACAGCAAAATTAGGACAAATTACAAATTGTGAAAATACAGTGAAAGTTCACAAGGATAGACAAGGGGAGCAGTAGCTAACAATGGGGAACTAAGCAATGTCATAAATGCACCTAAGAACTCTTCTGTAAATATGCACATATCTTCCAGGGCACGTATTTTAGAGGTAGTCACATAGGAGGAGATTCTATATATGGCGTCTAAAAATTCAGAACTGAGATCAGTGCTAAGCGTATTCTATAATTGGCACCTATATTTAGGTGCCAATTAAAGCGTATGATTAGATGATATTTCAGTGCCTAAACTACATGTATCCATTTACACCAATGAAAATGTGGCATAAATCCTGGTGCGTAGATTTATGCAAACTGGGCCATATTCTATAACTACATGTATACATTTCAGAACACCCACAAAACACTCGTTTCCCTACTTATAACCACACTCCTCTTTGCCTGTGTGTATTAGAAGCTCAGCACACTTACAGAATAAGCTTTGCACGTTGAATCCTAGCCGGTTGGAAGGCTATTGTAGTTCAGCGTTTTTGCATTATTAAGGATTCAACGGACTGGATACTGACATTTCTCTTTTGTTAGATATTTAGCCAGAACATTAGAGATTTACCAGACCCCTTCAAGCAGGCTTTTGTGCCGAAACACGGCCGTGTCGGGTTGTTTTACAATAAAGTGTCCTTGATATCCTCCCTGGGTTCACCTCGCTTTTTTGTTTCATGGCCATGGGAAAGGTATGGGCGGGTCAGGGGCATTCCGAGAATTTGAATACAGTGTTACAGAATAAGTACATAAGTACATAAGTATTGCCATACTGGGAAAGACCAAAGGTCCATCAAGCCCAGCATCCTGTTTCCAACAGTGGCCAATCCAGGTCACAAATACCTGGCAAGATCCCAAAAAAGTACAAAACATTCTATACTGCTTATCCCAGAAATAGTGGATTTTCCCCAAGTCCATTTAATAATGGTCTATGGAGTTTTTCTTTAGGAAGCTGTCCAAACCCTTTTTAAACTCCGGAAACCTAACTGCCTTTTTACCACATTCTCTGGCAACGAATTCCAGAGTTTAATTACAGGTTGAGTGAAGAAACATTTTCTCTGATTCGTTTTAAATTTACTACATTGTAGCTTCATCGCATGGCCCCTAGTCCTAGAATTTTTGGAAAGCATAAACAGACGCTTCACATCTACCCGTTCCAATCCATTCATTATTTTATAGACCTCTATCATATCTCCCCTCAGCCGCATTTAATCCAAGTTGAAGAGCCCTAGCCTCTTTAGCCTTTCCTGATAGGGAAGTTGTCCCATCCCCTTTATCATTTTTGTTGCTCTTCTCTGCACCTTTTCTAATTCCACTATATCTTTTTTGAGATACGGCGACCAGAATTGAACACAATATTCGAGGTGCGGTCACACCAGTGCTGTTGATTCTTTGGGAAAAGTCTTCTCCAAATGTTGGGGTTTGCTAACAAGACCTGGAAAATAAAGAAACCTTTCAGCTCCTTTATACTGATACGAACGGCACTGCTCGAAAAGCATAAAAAGAATCAACAGCACTGTGCCATACAGGGACTCCTGAGGCAGGCCAGAGTGACCGAAACACGATTCGTGTCAAGTCCATTTTTTTGAATAATAAACTCTTGCTGTGAACTTTTCTTGAGTCCAGTAGAAGATTGATTGGCACCATCTACTTTGTCGCCTTTGCTGTGCCCTTCTCTTGGATTTTCCATTGCGGAGGTCTGCTTTCTTCTGTGTTTGTCGTAATTGTGAGCCCTCCAGGAACAGAAAAATACTTACGGTACCTGAATGTACATTACTTCAATAGCCTTCAGACTTGCAGGTGGCTTACATGTAGGTACAGTAGATATATTTATGTTTCTGAAGGGCTCACAATTTTGAACTATGGTCCCTTGGTTTAAGGTCCACTGCACTAACCACTAGACTACTCCTCACACTTGTGACTGCTTTTAGACAGAATGCCTGAAATAACTGAGGCTGTCATAGAGGCTGGTATTCCTTTCTAGTCTCACTTTCAGGGGAAAGGGAAAAGGACAGTAACACTGAGGAATTATTGCCTTAATCCCTGCAGTGGTCAGCTATTCAATCAGAGCACCTTTTTCACCTTGAATGTGATTGAAACATGTCTAAATTAGGACATCCTAAATCCAAGACTTGGACATTTCTTCTTGTTCAATTATAGCTGTTGAACCCTCCCTGGTCCCACCTACCTGCCCTCAACGCACTATTTAGGCAAACTGCAGTGTTGAACTTTTTTTTTCTGCCTTTCCAAAATTGCTATTGGATGCGTTTGGCAGACTTTTTAAGGGGCATTTTGAGATGTCTATGTGCTTTGAAAATGAGCACCATAGGCATCTATGTAATAAAATATTATGGGTAATCCAACAGAAATTGCAGCTAGATTGAGGCCATAGAGATTTGCACCAGCTCAGTAACTGATGTAAATGTATAAGAATACAATAAATGTATGAGCATATGTGTACCTTGTGACTCTGCCTGAATTCCACTCATACTCCACCTCAGAACAAGCCTACATGCATGTCACTGTTTTATCACTGTGTATAATACGTGTCTCACCCCTGGGGTAATTTAACTTTATAAAAATACTGTATGTGGGTGGGTGGGTGAGTGAATGGATAATGTCATTTCTTGGCTGCCTGGACAGAATTGCTGAGCTCAGTTAATGATGCCTAGTTAGCTCTCTAGATATGGCACTGAATATCAGCTGTACCCAGATAACTTCTGGGTACCATCAAATACTTGGATATATAGTGCAAGTACCTGAAAAGGAGTTGGCACTGAATATCCAGGAATACTTGGGCCCCAGACAGCTGAATATCAGATGGAACAATTGCCATACTGGTTCAGACTAAAGGTCCATCCAGCCAACTATCCTGCTTCCAACAGTGGTCAAATCAGGTGACAAGTACCTGGCAGAACCCCAAGAGGTAGCTAGATTCCATGCTACTGACCCCCAGGGGTAAGCAATGGCTTTCCCTAGGTCTTCCTTAATAACAGTTCATGGACTTTATCTCCAGGAATTTATCCAAACCTTTTTTAAACCCAGCTATGCTCACTGGTTTTCCCACTTCCTCCAGCAAAGAGTTCCAGAGCTTGGCATATTCCATATTTGAAAGAATAGGCTATCACTTCATGTTTACTTGTTCTGCTCCACTCAGGATTTTGCAGACCTCTATCACATCTCAGTTGTAACTCCTCCATGCTGAAGAGCCCTAAACTCTTAAGCCTTTTCTCATATGAGAAGAGTTCCATCCCCTTAATCATTTTGGTTAGTCTTCTTTATACCTTTTTGAGATGTGACAACCAGGTTACACCATGGAATGACACAGAAGATTATAATACTCTTTGTTTTATTCTCTATTCTTTTTTTTTCTAATATTGTGTTTGATTTTTTTTGCTATTGCTACACACAGCTGATGATTTCAGCATATTGTCTATAATGACACTTAGATCTTTTTCTTAGGTGGTGACTCCTGTGGAACCTAGCATCATGTAGTCATAATCTGAATTATTCTTCCCAAAGTGCATCATTTTGCATACATGCAGTTTCATTATCACAAAGTTGTTCTTAGCACATCTAAGTTTTTACCTAAAATAATCATGCCTTCACACTCATTCAAATACTCAAGAAAAGGCCCTTCATACTTTAAATTGCAAACAAGGTCTCACCTGCTACTTGCAAAATAACTGCATCATTAAGAAAACTGTCTCAGCTATTCATTTCATTTGATCTAAATAGGCCTAGTATGCTGGTTGCACAATTAACTTTAGCAAACTGATGGGCCTCTTGCATGCTCTTCTCAGCTCCAAAGTCAAGGATGGTGCCTTTGATCAAGCGGTCGTGGCCAATCTGTCCTTCTCAACTAACAATTCTTGCACTTGACGTTGTGGTTATTCCGAAGACTAAGATAATTCAATACTGAGCAACCCTAAGGTTGGGACTCAATCACTTATAGGCCTAACGTAACCTGCTTCTCAATGGATAAATCAATTTTGCTCACCTCACCTGTAACAGATGTTTTCTGTAGATAGAAGGATTGATAAAGCACGCAACCTCTCCCATCTTACTGAGAGACTATTGGAACTAATTGAGAAGCTGAGCTGGCTGGAATGCGCAGAAGCTTACACTACAATTCTGAGCTCTGGGAGAGCAGATGCATTCCGGTACCATCAGATGATATTACCCACTTGTGTGCCTTATCAGTCTTGCAGTCTATAGAAAATACCCATTACAGTTGAGCAGTACTGCCCTATATCTATCTATAGCTATATAAAACTAGTTGAGGGAAAGAGGGGAAAATATTCCATCTGTCAAGAATTAACAGAATAAAACAATTAAAATTACTCTCCATTTTTTTCTTTTTCCACTAATTGAAACATTTGCCTTACAAGTCAGCTGCTCAAATGCCAAATGATAAAAGCATTCGCACAGTGCCCATCAGATTACAAGTGTTCCTCTGCAAAAGGCAAAGGAAGCATCTGACTAGATGACACTTCTGTTCTGATTTATACTGAAGAGCAAGAAAAAACAGATGGCATTTCTCTAGCATGTAATCTTGCATCACAACCCCAAGTTGCAAGCCATACACCAGAACAGTACATGCAGGATAACCAAACCGATAACCTTTTAAATACAGATTTTTTAAAAATAAAGTCAATTCTACATTGCTACTTTGAGCTTTATATAATAGGTTGTAGATTACTAATATGAAATGTTATTTCTTTCACCTTAATCTTGCTAGTATTATATATTAACAACACAAGATGAGTACAATAGACTCCTGAATCACACAACAAATACCTTTCCTTTTTCAACTACTACAGTAATTTTATATTGGTTTCTGGGACAAACAATTTTGAATTGCTTATGTAAATATATCATATAGGGGCCATTTCACCAAGTGGCAGTAAGTACTAGTGCGTGCTTACCGCAGAGAGCTTACCGAAGCTTAAAAGGGCTTACTGTGGGGCACGCTCAGGCATCCTACGGTAAGTTCAGGGTTAGTGTGTACATACCATGTGCTAAAAAATTAGTTTTATTTTTACCATGGAGGGGGTGTGTCTGGAGGCAGAGAGTGGGCACTTCTGAGGTAATCAGCGCTGCAACATTGTCGTATGTTGATTAGTGCATGATAAGCGCGTGAGCCCTGCCTATAAAATAGGTGGCAGTAAGGGCTCACATGCTATTCTTTTTTTAATGAAAGAGTAAAAGTATTTTTAAATCAGTTTTTCTATGACTGGCAGCAGTTTGATAATTTTGTACTTTTTTGTTGTAGCAAAACCTCTTCCCTAAAAAGGACGACGAAACCTGGCCATGTTGTTCGGGGTTTGACTCTGTTGAAAATCGCTGCCAAAGCTAAGTATTATGCAATACTATGCAGGATTAAATTGCATCTCAATTGGCACCTTAAAGGTTATGAAGATATGTTATTTTAAGGATTGATATATTTAAAAAGTTTTTGAAAAAGATAAAATCGGGTTGATCTATGAAGATTTATACAGCGCCACAATATATAGGACGCTGTTCCCAGATGGGATTTGCTGTTATTTATTCTGATGATCCCCATAAACATACATAAAAATATATATATATTTAAAAAGAAAACAATGAAAAAAGATGTTGAAGTTGTCAGCCTAGACTGTGTGACATATATAATTTGTGAGTGTATGGGATTATATAGATGATTCTTTTTTAATGGCCACATGCTAATGGCTAATATCCAAAAAAAGCACAAGGAGCCTTCAAATATGAGAGCATTTCAGCTGCACTTTATTGATTGGACGTGATGTGGTCCATGTTTCGGCAACAAATGCCTGCGTCAGGGGTCTATTGATGGTATTTGATTCCAAACAAACAAATATTCCAATGACGAAAACAAACTTGTCTTCAAAAAGACAGGTCCACTCCTAACTTCAAAAAGAGATGCCAAAAAGTGCAGGAACAAATTATAAACTTGGTAGGGTGTTCTGCACTGTCAAAATTGCCAAACTCTGGCGTGATAAGCGCTTTTTGGCATCTCTTTTTGAAGTTATGTGCAGACCTGTCTTTTTCAAGACAAGTTTGTTTTTCATAGTAACATAGTAAGTGATGGCAGATAAAGACCTAAATGGTTCATTCATTCTGCCCAATAGTCACATTCATTATCAAATCAAGATTTCAATCAACAATGAACGTGATATTATTTACTTGATCATGGTCTTTCTTTGGTGTTTCTGGGACATAGAACATACAAGTCATCCCGGCTCTGTCCTTATGTTCCAACTACTGGAGTTGCCGTCAAAGCCCACTCCTGCGTATCCAAATCCGTCTTGTCATTTGCAGGACAAAGACTGTAAAAGTCTACCCAGCACTGTCCTCATGTTCCAAACCAGTGGAGTATCCACTGAAGCTCTCTCCAGCCCACCCTAAACTGGATCGCCATATGTGGGACTCAGACCATACAACCCAGCCCAGCCTTAGTTGATGCAGCCAGAGTCGCCATCTAAACACCACTTCACAAGCAAACACATATGCAACCCTTTAAGTTTTGTTTTATATATCATTTGTTTTCTAATTAGAGATCCTCTGTGTTCATCCCATGCCTTTTTGAATTCCACTACAGTTTTTTTCCACCACCTGTCTTGGGAGGTCATTCCAGGCATCAACCACCCTGCAACCTCAATTCATGTCCTCTAGTTTTACCACTTTCCCTTCTATGGAAAATATTTGTTTCTTTATTAATATCTTTCAAGTATTTAAAAGTCTGTATCGTATCTCCCCTGTCCCTCCTCTCCTCTAGGGTATGCATATTCAGGTCTTCCAGTCTCTTCTCATATGTCCTTTGGCACAAGCCCCATATCATTCTTGTCACCTTCTTCTGGACAGCTTCAAGAATTCTTACATCTTTAGCAAGATACGGTCTCTAAAACTGAACACAATACTCCAGGTAGGGCCTCACCAACAATTTGTATAGGGGTATCAACACCTCCTGTACACCTCTCTCTATACAGCCTAGCATCCTTCTAACTACGGCCACCACCTTGTCACACTATTCGTCTCCTTCAGATTCTCAGAAACTATCAGTCCAAGATGCCTCTCCCTGTCTGTGCATATCAGCCTTTCACAGACAGGGTGAAGAATCTTGGAATGATAGTATCTACTACTTACTACTACTACTTAACATTTCTAGAGCGCTACTAGGGTTACGCAGCGCTGTACAATTTAACAAAGAGAGACAGTCCCTGCTCAAAGAGCTTACAATCTAATAGACAAGTGAACGGTCGGTCCGATAGGGGCAGTCTGGATTCACTGAACGGTAAGGGTTAGGTGCCGAACGCAGCATTGAAGAGGTGGGCTTTAAGCAAAGACTTGAAGACGGGCATGGAGGGGGCTTGGCATAAGGGTTCAGGAAGGTTGTTCCAAGCATAGGGTGAGGTGAGGCAGAATGAGCGGAGCCTGGAGTTGGCGGTGGTGGAGAAGGGTACTGAGAGGAGGGATTTATCCTGTGAACGGAGGTTACGGGCGGGAACGTAAGGGGAGATGAAGGTAGAAAGATAGTGAGGAGCAGCAGACTGAGTGCATTTGTAGGTAAGAAGGAGAAGCTTGAATTGAATGCGGTATCTGATCGGAAGCCAGTGAAGTGACCTGAGGAGAGGGGTGATACGAGTATATCGGTTCTTGCGGAATATGAGACGTGCAGCAGAGTTCTGAACAGACTGAAGGGGGGATAGATGGCTAAGTGGGAGGCCGGTGAGGAGTAAGTTGCAGTAGTCCAGGCGAGAGGTAATGAGAGCGTGGACGAGAGTTCGGGTGGTGTGTTCAGAGAGGAAAGGGTGAATTTTGCTGATGTTAAAGAGGAAGAAGCGACATGTCTTGGCTATCTGCTGGATATGCGCAGAGAAGGAGAGAGAGGAGTCAAAGATGACTCCGAGGTTGCGGGCAGATGAGACGGGGAGGATGAGGGTGTTATCAACTGAGATAGAAAGTGGAGGAAGAGGAGAAGTGGGTTTTGGTGGAAAGACGATAAGCTCGGTCTTGGACATGTTCAGTTTCAGGTGGCGGTTGGACATCCAGGCAGCAATGTCGGATAAGCAGGCTGATACCTTTGCCTGGGTCTCCGCGGTGATGTCTGGTGTGGAGTATCTGAGGACCTGAAGGTGATGTCATTGGAATATTTTTTTCTTTGGAATCAAATACCATGAATAAACCCCTGACACAGGCATTTGTTGCTGAAACACGGACCGTCTTGGTTCCAATCAATAAAGTGCAGCTGAGACACTCTCACATTTGAAGGCTCCTTATGCTCCAGTATTCTATAGCATCACACCAAACTTCTGGGAATGCCCCTCCCATAGCCAGGCCCCTTTGGAGTTGCACACTATAAAATATAGGCATGGATGTTATAGAATAGCGCCTATGGTAGATGCATGCATAACTCCAAATTGTTGCCAATTAATGTCAATTATTGATTGTTGACGCCTCAATAACTAATTACTTTGCACCAGCATCTGCTCTAGGCACCTAAATTTAGGCAATCTATATAGAATCTGTGGTGTATACTACTTACAAGCGTCCTTACAGAAGTTGCTTTGCTGCTACTTACTTTGTGAAAGTGCTGATATCCTGTACATTTACGTGTGCAACTAGCACATAAATGTTGCACACAAAGAATTGCTCTTTAAATAGTCCCAGATCCAAGAATTTTCAGTGCCACTCTACAGACAGTGCTACTGAAAATTCCCTATTCCCTCTACACACTCCGGCATTATCTGGGTATTACCAGGATGGAGCAAGGGTGTTCTGATACATTTGCTGAAAACATATATGTTCTTATAATTCATATACTGGAAATCACATTATTATTCTGCTAAAAAGCATAAAATGGAGGGAAAAGACCTCAAATGTCCTGACTATGGCAGCAAGCAGAAAATCTTAGTGCCTATGTTCATCGGACCCCATACTTCTCATCGGTCTCAAAAAACCTCCTTTTGGACATTTGAGGTCTCTTTCCTTCTTATACACGTGACTTTTAGCAGAATAATAATGTGATTTCCAGTATATGAATTATAAGAACATTTATGTCTTTAGCTTGGAGTAGAACTTGGAAGTAAGATAATTTGCTGACGTTTGCCTTGTGGTTATATTAACTATACATATGGATAGCAATTATAAGAAGGGGGGCTTATTTTTAGGCATCAAGAAAGTGCTTATACGAAGGAACGCAAGTGCCTACTTTCCTTTATAGAATTCTGATGTATCAGCAGTAATACAAGTGTATAATTTATACATGTAACTATGCATCCCACATATGCTACTGCAGCGGGTAAAAAGACCCGAGGCACACATGGCCATGTGGTAATAGAACTCTTACTGCATGGCCACGCGATAGGGAGCTCTTACCGCCACCCACTGAGGTGGCGATAAGGGCTCCCGCGCTAACCCAGCAGTAGTTGGGTTACCGCCTCGCAAGCCATTTCCAGGGGTTTTCTTTTTCCCTCGGAAATGACATGTGCTTGGGGCGGGACTACCGCCGGAGGCCGTGTTGGGCCGGCGGTAGTCCCAGAAGAGCGACCGGTAAGCCCGCGTTGGGCTTACTGCTGCTCTGTAAAAGGGCCCCTTAACTGGTTAACTAGCTAATCAGCTCTGTCAACTGGATGTTAACAAGTAATTATTAGCACAAATTGGCATTATGATTTACACATAGAACTTACAAAGCGTGTTTTGTACTGTGGTGCATGTAAATTCTAAGTCACATAGTTGAAAAGGGGACATGGCCATGAGAGTGGCATGGGCATTCTAAAATCTATATGCATTGTTATAGAATACACCTGCTGTGCACCTAATTTAGGCATCAGAATTTGTCAAGTAAAATGTGGCGTAAATGGCCACAACTAAACTTGGTTGAGTGGCGAGGTGCTCAACGTATTCTATATACTTAGTGGAAATTTAAGCCTATTGTATAAAATGTAGGCATACTTTAGAGAATATGCCTAGGCGTATTTTTTTTCCACAAGGATTTTTCAGGCACCATATATAGAATCTAGCCCTTAACCTTTGATGCACTTGTTTAGCTGAAACATGGCTTTTTAAAAACACTTATCTGCTTTGTATGTTGTTATTTGAATTTATATGATTGTTTTAAACCTGTTTTAAAAAAATTATTTTTAAAAATTAATAACTACATTTCCTTTTCCTTTTTGCAGTCACATTCTTAGGCACCCCTCTGCCCTTTTATCTTTCTTATAGCTCTTGTATGGTCAGTTGTTCGGCATCATTTGGTCTGTCCTGAAATGCCTCGTTTTGAATTTTGCTGCACACCTGCCAGTTAAGCCCACTTGTGTAAAACAAATGCTTGGCTCTTACAGTCAGTTGATTCTTTTACTCAAGCTTCATGCATGCAGCAGCTTCACTCTGCCTATACATAGATCTGTACATGCAACAAAGTGATTATTACAATAATAAAGATGCCTAGTATTAACTGCTGATCTGAAATACATAGCTCTCTATTTTAAGCTGATAAATGACGTGAAAAGGATGCTTCTGCTTTGTCATGGAACAAGTAGTTAAATGATCATACTTTAAATACAAGTAAATACAATTTAAAACACTAGTTAAAAGCTTAGGAGGAGAGAAGAGCAATTCAGTTAAACCTCATTAGGAATATAGGAATTGAATTTCAAATTTGTGAGATTACAGGAATTTTCCTGGACTATGATCTGCAATGACAGAGTCTATACTACCAGAATAGGACTTTGGCTTCCTTCAGGTAATATATTTTATCTGCCAGGGAAACAAATATTGGTTTCTCCATAATCCATTTTGTTCACTTCATCAAAATCCAGCAAAGGAATTAAATGAAGCGACACTATTATTTACTGTTACCTAGATCTTGACCTAGTAATTGATTTGATATCCTTCTTGTCGTCATCTAATTTCTTGTCCTCAGAAGATTTCCCGTCCTGAAGATTTTCATCTCCTTCATCCTCAGATTTGATATCGGAGCACCTCGGAGACATGTTCTGTCCTGGCAGTCCAGTTGGCAAACCTGCAAGAAAAAGAGGAACCTGCTGTAAGCTTTTTACTCAAACACTGGTCTGTTTTTCATAATGGACTTTATTTCACATATTTTTAGTTATTTTTCATGCAAGATGCACACAGTATTGAGGCAACACCCATCAGTTAAGATAAAATTACCATCCTCAAATCTACTCTTTAGCTATTCTTTAACAACTGAAACAATTATTATTGGATTGAGATAAGACTGACTGAAGTAACCTACAGGACATGAGCTTTTTAGACCACATTGGTCCATTTTTCATGGAAGTGATCTTGAGAACTTCGCAGTACAACATCTCTGGATTACCCTTCTGTTGACCCAATAAAAGGCATCTGCATCAATAAGGAATCCTGTTTTCTCCAGGGTCAGTACAGCTATTAGAACTTGTAGCATAACAACCCGATTTTCAAACAAATGTTTCCTGCATGAACTATGTTTGAACATCAGGTTGTTACGTGGCTAAATATATCTCTGCAACTTCACCCATCAAGGCATGCATTAAAACCTTTCACTAAAGCTTTTGTTGAGGCATGAGGTGAGCCATTGGGTGTCTCAAGACTTTAGCCACAAATTATTCACTAGTAACTGTTTTACATTTTAAAATATATTTCTTTATTAAATCAATACAATTTTCCTAAAATAAAATCCATTCCCTTAACCCATAGTTATTAACCAATCCATACACCAATGCATTTAAAACCAAACAATTCTCCACAATATTATTTCGATACACATTCAAATAGCATATATCTGGCAATCTTTTACATCAATGTGTGATCACAGCTCTTTAATCATGTGTTAATCCACTGCTCCAGAGTCTCCCACAAGATTCAGCCTTGCTTCAAATCAGACTCATTGAATCACCAACTTATAAAATAGTTCTGTCCTTTTTTTCAACAAACCATTGTAACGTTAGTGATAAATCTTGAATAACCATTGATGATATCAGTCAGCAACATCCAAAACTGTCCATTTTCACCATTAGCAGTGTCATGTGTTCCAGATATATATATTTTTTGAAATTGTGGTTACATTTGTATTAGAGTTTCAATCTCTCCAATTCTTATAGTATTCCACCATACGACCAGGACCCAAAAGACCCAAAAGACTTTAGCCACAAGTTGTTGCCCCTTTAACAAAGTCTTCTTTTTCTTCTTTTCTGTTTTCTACTCCTATAAGTTTATTATGTAAACCACTTTGTTGTGCTTCTACAGGAAAATCAGTATGGTCAAGTGACTGAATGAATTGCTGCAGTTGTGTGGGTCTTGCTGCATCCTAGTAAGTGGAACTGACATTTCAGCCATCGTGCTGTAGCTTTCTTCAGAGTATGCTGTGAAGTCTGGTTTGTCTTTTTTTATAGTGGGTTCTGAAACCCGACTGGCTGGGGTTTGAGGTGGGGAGTTTTCTCAGGAAGGAAGGAGATAGAGGCGGGAAAGTCTGTTGGTCAGAAATTTGAATTTTGGTGAGAAACTGCGGGCCTCATAGCATACCCTGAAGAAAGCCACAGCATGATAGCTGAAACTTCGCTTCCACTTACTCAGATTCGGCAAGAACCAGAAAACGGCAACAACCATGACGTCAGCCGCGGAAGCCCAAGAGAACATATGACGGAATGAACTAAATTAAAACTAAGCTAGAGGTAAGCACCCATGAGGAAATTAATAAGACTCTCCTTTGAATGCCTTTTTTATGCAGACAAATTTATGTGCATTATGAACTTATGACTGCAGTTTGATGGTGCAATGTGTTATTATTTTCATTATTTTCCAGACTTACTATGATACATATTAATATAGGAGACGTGTTCAATCCATGCTTACAAGTAACAATGTAATAACATTTTGTGGTTAAACCTAGACAAGTGTAGTTTTAGACAGTTGAAAAGCTACATAAGATCATTCAGCCAACTTGCATATGCCTTATATTATGTACCTAAATCCTAGAAAGCTGCCAAATGTTAGGCCCAAGATGCAGCCAACCATGTGTTTGGATTAGTGCATGGTACTTGCAAAAATAATAACACAGGAGTACTAACCATGTCCTGTTTAGGAGGTGATAAATACTCCCGCATTAAGTCTGTGTTATCCAAGTAGCACACACTAATGCAAACCCACTAGCTGATAACACTTCCACACCCATTCTTCACCCATGCCACGCCACCTCCCAAAAAATATTAAAAAAAATAAAGAATGCACGATTAATGAAAGCTGAGACAAACTACTGCATAACACGTTTACACATTTTGCGGTAGGCCTATTGTCCCATGTTAAGCTTGTATTAGTGCTTAACATGGTTTAGTTAAAGGGCCCCATTTCTTACCTGCTGCATAAAAATAAATACAGCAAGTACCGCTGTTTAAACATTTAAAAGCAACAAAATGGACTAGAGATGCTTATAGATAGCATAAAATGATTAGGCTTTTTATATTACGTATTAGGAAACAGAAGAAGAGCAGAGACAATGGAGAGAAAGAAAAAGAGTTAAAAGGAGAAACTAGGGGAGTGCATTTTTTAGCACGCATTTGGTTTGTTACTGTGCCTTATAAATGTTTGTGCATAATAAGTCAACTTAATGCACACTAACCTATGAATTAACACGTTAAGTCAATTACGGGTGAAGAATTAAGGTGTGTTAGGGCAATGAGGTGCATTATTTGCCCATTAGTGGGCATTTATTTATTCATTATTTATTTAAAAAAATTCTATACCATCTATAACTAGGTGCTTTACAAAAGAAAATTCACATTATGCATATCACAAAACATAAAGCAAAACAGATCATAATAACATTAAACAGCAATAACAAGCATGAAAGCTGATGCTAATTTACCTTGCTGAGAGAATTGGGCCACAAGGCTGCAGTCTGATGCTCCTAGGCTTCATATTAAAGGGGCTGGGTAATAATGATGAATCTCCTCATTCCCAAAAAGCCCCCTCCCCATCAGCATTACTCTTCCCCAAAGCATCACTTGTCCCGCCATCCCAAACTCCTGGAAGGGTCCCCTCTCTTCCAAAGCCTCTCTACTCTCCCATAGATCCCCTGGGCCTACCTTTAAAAATCCATAGGATTTAATAGGGTTGGCAAAGAAGCGATCCCCAATCGCTCCTGCCCCTGCAAGCACTAGGTTTAAAATGTTGCTGGTGACCCCTAGTGGTAGTTCCTTATATGGCAGCTTGAACCCTAGCAGTAGTACCATGAGACTATTATTAGAGGTCACAGGCACCATTTTGAACACAACACCCAACCCCACCAGACCCAGGGATTTATAATGGAATACCGGGGGGGGGGGGGGAGTGATATGGGGAGGGGGGGCAAACATTTCCAGTTCCTTTAAGATTTGGTCTGGGTGTACTGGCTGCAAATTAGTGGCCTGATGTTCCCAGGCAGTATGATAACATTGCTTGTGAGGTTGATGACAGGTAGCATGATTCATGTATCGTGGGAGTCACTAACTATAGTACTGAGCTACTAAATGTTGGTCACTTCCATAGTGAATTATGGTGCAGTAAAGGCCCAACTTTACTGTATCTTAATCACTAAACTCCTTAATGAATGTTAAAATGTTCTAATGCAAATTAAAAATTCTTTATTAAAATGAATGGGTGAAATGAATCAAAAAATGTCCAAAAATCAGGAAAGAATCCCAAATGAACCAAAAGTGAACAGGCATTGTTTGTTCTCTGTATATCCCTATGAGAAAGAGAAGACCTTTAAGACACCTAAAGAAAGAAAAAAGAGAAAGAAAACTCCTCTTATATTGCCCTATGAAGAGCTAAGGATCAGCTTGGATGCAAAGAGTTTGGTTTTGTAGCTTTGTCACTCTGATGTACTTACTCCGGTAGGGATCTTGGCTTGGGTTCAAATCAGGGGATGTGGCAGACTGAACTGGCAGTTGTGGAACAGAAACCTGATTTGGCACAAGAGAATGGCTGCCTCGCAGGCCCACACCATCGTCACGATGAGCCCCAACCTATCAAAAAAAAATTTACATGTTATGGAAATGAATATGGGTGCAACATTACCTTGAAAGACCACAACACATGGTGCTGGGAGCCACACATACGTTTTAGAAAAGAAAATTTCTTATACCTATCACTAGAGGGCACCCTTAAACTGTAAATATACTAATTACAAAAAAATCCCACTTAACGCTTAGTAAAGATGCCATGGAGCACACAGTGACATACATGGCAGAGTAGCTCAGGCAGGTAAAACGTCAAATTGTCTCCCTGGGTGCTGCAGTGGAGAGCACTGATTCGTACCCATCTGTCTTCTATCATGTCCGCCAACAGATCTGACAATTATCTTAATGCCCATATGCTTAAGTGTGAGCTTTTCAATTCCCCCATCACTATCAGAAATCCTGCAGGAATATTGATTTGGCATTCAACTTTCATTTCAGAGGACTGGATTCTCAGGTCTGCCATTTTTTTTCTATAATACCAGCTCAGCTTCCGACAGTGGGAGCCATAGCAATGTGTGACACAGCCCTTACTTTGGTATAAATTTAATAAAACATCATATGGCTTTTCAAACCTAGCAGCACCTACCATATTCATTTGTTAGTGAATTTTGACAACTAGGGAGATCACAACTGAAGCGTACTGGATTTACCAGCAAAACTTCAAAAATGTACGCTCAATGATTTCTTTATGACACACATCAGTAATGTTGGCCATGTGAGAAACATGAGCGATAGTACATTCAACTCATGCAACTACCCCACTAGCCAATACTCCACAGTCAGCAAATAAACTGGGGCTTTTAATTCAACTAAAATCTTCTACTTCTGTATTATGCTCACTTGAAAATTCTCTTGTATAAAAATTAATCCCATCGGTCACCGTTGACCGCTCACATAGAAACCGTATCAAATAATCAAAATCACATCAAATACTTCTCTTAAACACATTTTCCAAAAAGATGTGAATATAAATGTGATGGACCATCAAAAAAGAGAAACACTTTATAAGCAAATGCTATAACAGAGTTAATACCTTTTTTGTCATCATTCAAATAAACTAAAAACTATGGAGCCCTTTTACTAAGCTGCAGTAAGCAATAGTTTGTGGTTACAGCAGTATGGGTCCCAGTGACGCAGCTACGTGGGGCCAGGTACCGGCGACCCTCTCGACCCCCCTCCCACTGCCAACCCTCCCCCGCCATCGCCATGGGCTACCTTTGCTGGCGGGGGACCCCAATCCCCGCCAGCCAAGGAGGTCCTCTTCTTCCCGCGAAGGCTTTGCTCTGTTTCTGACGTCCTGCACATTGTACATGCAGGACGTCAGACTCACAGAAACAGAACGAAGCCTGGGGGGGGTCAAGAGGGTTGTCAAAGTTGGTGGTGGCGGCGGGGGTTGGCAATGGCGGGGGGCTAAAATAATTAACACCTCAGGCTCTGGACCCCCCTCCCGTCGAAGTCTGGCTACTCCCCTGATGGGTCCTTTTATTTTTGATTTTGCTCACACCTTTTTCAGTAGTAGCTCAAGGTATGTTACATTCAGGTACACTGGATACTTCTTTGTCCCAGGGGGCTGACAATCTAAGTTTGTACCTGAGGCAATGGAGGGTTAAGTGACTTGCCCATGATCACAAGGAGTAGCAGTGGGACTTGAACTGGCCACCTCTGGATTGCAAAACTAGTGCTCTAATCACTAGGCCACTCCTCCACTCCTTATTAAGCTGCGGTAAAAGGGGGCTTGTGCTGGTTTCAGTGCGTGTTTTTCACTTGTGCAGAGGCCCCCTTTTACTGCAGTGGGTAAAAGGCTGTCTTTTTTTTCTGGAAAAGAAACAGCCATGCGGTAAGTGAACCACCAATTAAAGTGATGGTAAGGGCTCCCGCACTAACCCAGCGATGCCCGATTACCACTAGGTAAGCACCGGTGCTGCAAAAATAGAAAATATTTTTGTAGCGCTGGAAATGGTGCACGCTGGGGGTGGGACCTACCGCTGAGCTCCTGCAGAAGCCCAGCGGTAGTTCCAGATTGGCGCATGGCAAGCCTGTTGCTGCACGCCAACTGTTCAATAAAAGGGCCCTTACAAAACTTACGTAGCATACTCAGGTGCCCCGGGATAATTTTGCACTCTACACACGCTTCCCATATACTAAAAAGTAAATTTTATTTATTTTTTTATTGCTGGGGTTAGGTCAGGGGGCAGAGAGTAGGCATGTTCTGTGCTAATTGGTTAGAGCAGATACATTGGCGCACATTAAGTGATTAGCATGGGGTTAGTACGTGAACCCTTACCACCTATAAAAAAAATTGGTGGTAGTGGCTCACGTACTAACGAGAAAATTAGCGCATGGCCATTAATACAGAAAATAGGATTTTTGACCATTTTACTGCTGCGGTAAAAATGGCCTCAGCACATGGAAAGAGCTATGTAAGGGTGCGCTAAGGCTGCTTTTAATCGCAGTTTGGTGAAAGGGCCCCAATGTTTGTAATGCGAGTAATCATCTTCATACAAAAAATATGAAAAATGTTTTTTTCTAATGTATTTAACATACGAACCTTTTCCAGAGACAGGACGGTGGTAGAACTAGAGGACATGAATTGAGGTTGCAGGGGGGCAGACTCAGGAGTAATGTCGGGAAGTATTTTTTCACAGAGAGGGTGGTGAATACGTGGAATGCCCTCCCGTGGGAGGTGGTGGAGCTGAAAACGGTAATGGAATTCAAACACGCGTGGGATAAACACAAAGGAATCCTGTTTAGAAGGAATGGATCTATGGAATCTTAGCGGACATTGGGTGACGACGCCGGTATTTGGAGAATAAAACCAGTGCAGGGCGGACTTCTACGGTCTGTGCCCTGAGAAAGGCAGGGACAAATCAAACTTGGATATACGTATAAAGTATTACATACCATGTAAAATGAGTTTATCTTGTTGGGCAGACTGGATGGACCGTTCAGGTCTTTATCTGCCGTCATTTACTATGTAAATACAAAAATATTAAAATGGAATAGTACTTATCTCAAATTTTGTGGCTAATTAACAAGGGTGCTTTAGTCATCCGACATGATATGCTTTGAGATGTCGTACCTCAGTACAAATTACCAATAAATTCTAACACAGCACCTAGGGCAGACTTATACGGTCTGTGCCCTGAAAAGGACAGGTACAATCAAGGTAAGGTATACACAAAAAGTAGCACATATGAGTTTATCTTGTTGGGCAGACTGGATGGACCGTGCAGGTCTTTTTATGCCGTCATCTACTATGTTACTATATGTTACTATGTATGTAGCACTATAGCTCCCATTGCTGTCTAGCACAGCTCCTCAATTCATCAAAGGCTTCATGATGAACCATTATGGGAGCTATAGTGCTCTGAAAGAATTTATTAGCAGAAAAAAGGAGACGTATAGCGTGACAAAGTCTTTATTAAAGAACATCAAATGACTCGACACAGCAGCTATGTTTCGGCGCCTGTGCGCCTGCTTCAGGAGTCTAAAAGAATTTATTACCAATACATATCGCACACAGACCACCTCGAAACATGATATCATCCCATGGTTATCCACAAAATTTGAGAAAACTAATATTCCTTATTATCGTTCTTTGCATTTGAGATAGCCCATTTCTAATTTTTCCTCCATTTTTGCATGTAGACGATTACTCACATTATTGCATACATATTTTTTTAGTTTACTGTTATGAGAACAAATTGAAGGACATTAACACAATTATAGCATTTGCTTATGAAGTGTTTCCCTTCAGATGGTCCATCACATTCACATTTATTGGAATCTATGTTTAAGAGAAGCATTTTGTGTGATTTTGGAGGGTAGTTATCAAGCTGCGATTCAGCAATAACGTGCTTCATTCTTCAGGTCACCACATGGTACATAGTAAAGAGATGCAAAGCATGCAACTGCATGCAAACTACCTCATTACTATGCAAAATCCATAACACAGCATGCGGTGAATACTGCAAGCCCTGTTAAAGCTAGAAGAGTAACCCTAGCAAAAAGCTGGGGTTATTTTACATCCCAGGAACATTGATCTTATGCTTCTGGGCTGCATCTTAAAGGAAACAGCCAGAATAAACGTAAGCTACATAAGTACATAAGTATTGCCATACTGGGAAAGACCAAAGGTCCATCAAGCCCAGCATCCTGTTTCCAACAGTGGCCAATCCAGGTCACAAATACCTGGCAATATCCCCAAAAGCTGTTCCCAGAGCCACCCCCAATCACAAATCCCCTCCCCAAGGGCCTCCACCCCAATATAAGGCTCCCTTCTGATGGCCCAAGTGACGGTCCCCCACCTCCAGTCCAGGCCCCCCAAGTCAATGTTCCTCCAAGACAGCCCTCCGAATTATCCTCCCACTCAGAAGCCCCACCCCATCTGTAAGTTGCCCCCCTCTCTTCCCAAATGCCCCACAACCCATATGTAGTCCCCTACTAGGTTCTCTGGAGTCTAGTGAAGGTACCTGGTTCAAAATGGTGCTGGTAACCCTTATCAACTGTCTTGTGGTACTACTGCTAGGGGTCAGGTTTCCATATAAATTTAGAACCTGGCACTGGCAAGTACACGAGTGACTGGGGATTGCTCCTGCCTAGACTCCAACTAGACCTCAGGGTACATGGAAGGTAGACTCCGGGTAGGGATGGGGCATATGGGGGGGGGGGGGGGGGGGGTAGGGGAGGGCATTTGAAAAAGGGGAGGATTCTGAAAGAGGGGGCCAGACCACTGAGGGAACTTTTGGGTAGAGGAGTGCTCCGGAGTTAGAAGACACTTTTGGGTATGGCCTGTGTTTTGACTTGGGGGAGGGGCTGGACAGGGGGAGGTGACCTTGACATAGGGAGCATGTCTTCGGAAGGAAGCCATACACTGGGGGTAGGGGTACCTCAGGAGGAGGTTTCTGATTTGGGGTGGGGGGCTCTGGGGACATCATCTGTTAACTCTGGCTAGCCTCTCTGAAATGTGATCAGGGTTATCAGGCCTTGGTTTTGTGGCCCAGTGCTCCCAGGAGGGTAAAGTAACACTGTTTGTGAGGTGGCTTATAAACTGCATTATATATTTACTACAGGAGTCAATAACCTGCGGTACTGAGCTATTGTCAGCTGCTGACTCCCATGGTAATTCAGGGTGTGGTAAAAGCCCAACTTTTACCGCACCTTGACAACTACCCCTCTTTGAGGGGTAATTTTATTTTCCATATGTAATTATTTGGTTATATAATTGTCTTACTGAATTAATAACTCTCAGCAAAATGATTGTATTTTGCTGCACACACTTGGGGTTGATCAGTGGAACTTATCCCGGTAGGAACAGTTCCTCTCCAGCTACGTTCCACTCACTTAGTCCATACCTGTAAATGTAATGTCATTATTCAGATAATGCTGCTGAATAGCCAGTCTGAATGATTCACTGCTATTGGGGGGGGGGGGGGGGGGGGGGGTGTAAGGATAGCCTGGGGGTGGAGCAATATTTAGTCCTAACTGGGTAACTGTCCTAACTTTACCTGGTTACCTATCCGGTACCGGTCTGAATATCACTGATACTCAGAAAAGTTGTGCCGGCCAACTTATTCCCGGATATTAAATGTCAGCCAGTATTCAGACACCGGTGTGGAATACGCAAGTATAAAAATCCTGCAGCAGTTGGCGTTTACAGAAAATGCTGACCACTGTGGGGTATTGGGGGTATGTTTTTATATTGCACTAACACATGATGAGGGGCAATAAAAGGTTTCTTAGGCTTCCACGGCTGGCTTCATGATTGTTGCAGTTGTCCATGTCTTGCTGTGTCTGAGTAAGTAAAACTGACCTTTTGGCCATCATGCTTAAGAAAGCCATAACATGATGGCTGAAACATTGGTTCCACTCAGATGTGAAAAGACCCAGACAACCGCAACGATCAGGTGGAATAAAGCGTTATAAAAAACTAGTGTGAAACATTCTGTGCTGGAATGAGGGCTGTGTGGGGCTGACTGCTTCAAAATGAGCAGTTCACTATACTCAAGCTTACCTTAACAGACCAAATTCATTTCTTTACAATCAGCTACTGCCCAGTAACATTACAATGCCCAGCCCACGATCATGGTCTGGCTATGGAGTTGTGTGGGAGAGCTGTGTCTGGGACTCAGGCTGTTTAGAGATGTTGGGAGTTAACCGTGTCAGGGAGGTGATCCATTGCTCCCCAAGGGAAGAGAGACTGATATTGCTCCAAGGAAGACCTCTACTAGCATGGCTGCAGTAATGGAGGAGTAGCCTAATGGTTAGTACAGTGGGCTTTGATTTTGGTGATCTGGGTTCAATTCCCAGTAGAGTTCCTTATGACCTTGGGCAAGTCACATACCCCTCCATTACCCCAGGTACAAAAACTTAGCTTGCAAGCCCTCTAAGAACAGAGAAAGTACCTGTATATAATGAGTACAGCACTGTATAGGTCTAGTAGCACTATAGAAATGACTAGTAGTAGTAGATATTGACTCAAAGCAGACTTCTCTTACAATCCAAATGTCTAAGGATTGGATAAGAGAGGGGGGAAATACAAACAAATATAGCACATGGGGCCCCTTTCTTATGTATTTACGTTCCTTTCCCTGTTACTCATTTCCTCCCCAAATCCAGTCCCTTTCTTATATCTTACCCCATTATTCAGGCTCCCATTCCCCCCCTTTACTTCCCTTATTTCCACCCTCTCTCAACTATGTCACCTTCTTTTATCCCTTACTCTTGTTCTAGCCCTCTGTCTCTGTTTCCCCAGCAGCTATTGTCCCTGCCTCTTCTCCCACTGCCCCACTGTCCATCTTGTCCCTTCTCCCCTTCACCAGCATCCACTTGCTCATCTCCTTCTCTAATATTTATTTACTTTCTCTTCCCTCCATCTTAACCCCAGTATCCATCACTAAGCCCCTCCATCATCACCATCCCCTGCATATGCCCATGCTTCTAACCCCTCAACAATATCTGCACTTCCCTTCCTTTTCCCAGCACCAACACTCTCATTCCCTCCCCAGACCCCCCCACCATGTTTCACCAGCCTACTTTTCAGCACCTTCATCTACCTGCCCAGTGTTCTGGTTGCATACAATTAGCTACATGCAAACTTTTCAGCACCTTCATATCCCTCCCACCATCACAAACCAACAAGAAAAAAAATTAAAAAAAAAAGGGGAACAACCAATTGAATTCCAACACAAGAGTAACTTATTTAATGGTAACCAAACAATTAGACAAAACTGTGCAACAAAAATATACAGTCTTTCTTATTGATGCCCATCTCAGAAATGACCAAATCCAAGCCATTTGGTCGTGGGAGGAGCCAGAATTCGTAGTGCACTGGTCCCCCTGACATGCCAGGACACCAACCAGGCCCCCTTGGGGGTACTGCAGTGGACTTCAGAAAAAGCTCCCAGGTGCATAGCTCCCTTACCTTGTATGCTGAGTCCCCCAACCCCCCCCCCCCAAAACCCACTCCCCATAACTGTACACCACTACCATAGCCCTTAGGGATGAAGGGGGGGGGCACCTAGATGTGGGTACAGTGGGTTTCTGGAGGGTTTTGAAGGGCTCACATTTACCACCACAAGTGTAACATTTAGGGGGGTGGGCCTGGGTCCACCTGCCTGACGTGCACTGTACCCACTAAAACTGCTCCAGGGACCTGCATACTGCTGTCATGGAGCTGGGTATGATATTTGAGGCTGGCATAGAGGCTGGAAAAATATTTAAAAATTTTTTTTTAGGGTGGGAGGGGGTTAGTGACCACTGGGGGAGAAGGGGGAGGTCATCCCCGATTCCCTCCGGTGGTCATCTGGTCATTTAGGGCACATTTTTGTGGCTTGGTCGTAAGAAAAAAAGGACCAAGTAAAGTCAGCCAAGTGTTCATCAGGGACGCTCTTCGTTTTTCCACTATTCGCCGAGGACGCCCATGTGTTAAGCATGCCGCAGTCCCGCCTTCGCTATGCTTCCGATATGCCCCAGGGAACTTTGGTCATCCCCGCAACGGAAAGCAGTTGAGGGCGCCCAAAATCGGCTTTCGATTATGCCCAAAAGTCTACAGATACACTGTCAATAAGAAAGACTGTATATTTTTGTTGCAGTTTTGTCTAATTGTTTGGTTACCATTAAATAAGTTACCCTTGTATTGGAATTCAATTGGTTGTCCTCCTTTTTTTTTTGTTATAGAATTGTTACCTAGCACTCAGCATTAACATGCGTAAATGGAGGCAGCAACATATAGAGTAACCTCCAAAATTACTATGAAAACAAGTAAAATAAACATGGAAAGAAAATAAGATGATACCTTTTTTATTGGACATAACTTAATACATTTCTTGATTAGCTTTCGAAGGTTGCCCTTCTTCCTCAGATCGGAAATAAGCAACCTTCGAAAGCTAATCAAGAAATGTATTAAGTTATGTCCAATAAAAAGGTATCATCTTATTTTCTTTTCCATGTTTTATTTTGTTTGATTTCTATTGATAACCTTAAGAGTGGACTAACACGGCTACCACACTCCTCTATGAAAACAAGAAAATTCCTGGATTTAGTGTAAATCAGCTAGGTGTGGATTGTTAGAATGCATTAATCTTTTGACCAGGTAGGATTTTTTCCTGTACCAATTGTTGTAATTTTTTTCCTTTGTCTCCTTTATCCTCTCAGAAATTAATTTAATTTGTCATTTATAGTACGCTTAACCTTTAAGTTCTAGGTGGAGAACAACTGCAGATTGGAGAGAGGTTAAAACAATTTGAAGTTCAAAAACTCTCAAACGGTTACATTTAAACACAAGTGAAATATCATTACATTAAACAGGGGTGAATATTGTTATAATTTGTGTGTGTCAGAACAAAGTAGTGTTTTAGTAGTAACTTGGGGGGTCTTTTACTAAAGCTTAACTCGAGTTATCTGCAGCAGGGCACATTTTATTCCTATGGGCCCCTGCTGCAGATAACTCGAGCTAAGCTTTAGTAAAAGACCCCTTAGTAACCAAAAAGAATGTGACCTAAAATGTTTCCTGAGTGCTATTATGTTCCTATGTGATTAAAAATTTTAATTAAAAAAATTCCTGCATTTGACAGCTTTTTAAAGTTACGTTTCATTTTTTTTTTCTAAGTATGTGTTGAGTTGTTTCAGAATGAGTAAGGCAGAGCTGAACAACACTAGGCGGTCTCTTGCCAGTAGCTGATGTCTTAGGATGGTCTGGCACACAGAAGCCAGACAGCATTTCACACAGACATTTT
Organism: Microcaecilia unicolor; assembly: GCF_901765095.1. Classification (NCBI taxonomy): domain Eukaryota; kingdom Metazoa; phylum Chordata; class Amphibia; order Gymnophiona; family Siphonopidae; genus Microcaecilia; species Microcaecilia unicolor. The sequence goes on along the minus strand of NW_021963198.1, from coordinate 42,856 downwards.
AGACAGGATGTGGTATGCTTATGCTTATTTCAGCATTCTCCTATTATAAGACAAGAAAAAGCAATCACTGTTCTATAAATTTGGGGTTATATTAGCCATGTCTCTGACAGACACTTTGGCAAAAGAGTGGTGCCTTGGTTTCTGGTACTAGATCTTGATGATAATTCTTTACTGTCCCAGTTTGGGTGATCTCTAAAATGTTTTGTTTTGTTTTTACCAAGGAAATACCAAGCTACATTGCTTTTTGTTCTTTGTTTCATGTTATTTATAAATCTTTCTTCAGTTAGATTTTCTTTCCAGTTGGAAGTGGCGGTTATTGAGTCTTCCAGGCTTACAACTTGAATAGTTGTATTGGGGACTAGATGCAACTTGAAAGATGAAAGACTGGAAAAGTTAGAGACACATATATATTCTCTGGTGAATGATAACCTAAATCTGCACAAAAAAATCTGAGCCACTGGAAAATGTGGTCAGGAACATGATCAATGTTTCTGTATGCAGTACGTTCAAAAGGTATATTCTTGAGATGTTGAAGGTACTGACAGCCGTGATTCTATCCAGGGCCAACTTCACTGGCTCTGAGCTTGCTGAATAAAAGGTGCCAAAATGTCCTACCACTGACATAATCACATCAGGAGCCCCCTTAGCTCTCTATCCCTCCTTCCCCTCACTTCTCATTGCCTCTCCACACATGTTTGGCATCTCTCTCCCCATCCGCTCCCCTTCCTCCAAGTCCTGTATCTCAGCCTCTCCCTCCCACAGTTTAGCAACTCTTCCTCTCTCCCCACTCCCCACCCCCCACCAGTTTACCTTTAAATGTGTCTTCCTCTATAGAGGGTGCCAGCAGCATCAGTTATTCAGATACACAGCCTGTGTCCAGTGCTGGACTGTATCCACTGCCACGTCCCACCCATGCACAGCCCAAAGTTATGTCAGAGAGGGGTGGGACACGGTAGAGGGAAGAATGTGGGGCCAACCACAGACTCTGTATATAAATCACTGTCGCTGCCACTACTGGACCCTCTGCAAGGCAAGACACTTTAAGGTACACCGGGGGGGGGGGGGATGAGGACTGAGAGGGAAAGATGCCAGATTGTGAGCAGGGGAGAGGGTTGACAGGGAGAGATGCTGGACCTGGTGGGAATGGAAGGGGGAGAGAGATGCTGGACTGTGGGAGGTAGGGAGGGAGCATCGATACAGAGGTGGGGTTGCCAGAGCAACAGTTGACTTAAGGTGATACAACCACTTGAGCGTACATGTCAGAGGGCCAGCAAGCTGAGCTGTCCCTGGATAGTTTTGCTCTTATTGGCTTTCTGAAGAGATCAAATGCGGACATCGTAGTGCCTTCTACATTATTTGTTTAACAGTCTCTTGACTGACTGTGAATGACTGCTAAGGACTTTTTAAGATTTGTATGTTCTCAAATGTGGCCATGAAGATACTTTCCTTAATGAATACTGAGGTACTTCAGACTGGGGATACCTTTATGCTGTGTTATTCATGTGCATTGTTAAGATCTAGGTTATGTACAATTTTCAGTGGCAAAGGTATGACACCTGCCCAGCATTTATAAAAATGTGGATATTTTGCACAACTATTCAGATAGTTTAGTTATTGGGATTTATTAATCACCTTTATGAAGAGATTCACCCAAAGTGGTGATAAGGTGGCAGAGTTGAATACATGTATAAGGCAGTCACCACTGAAAATCCATGGCAATGGCAAGTAAACCTATAAGATGTTTTGAATATTAACGTGTATCCTTTTAGCTCTTCCAGCCATCATTATTCCTGGAAAATAAAGTTTTATCTCATTCTCATCTACTTCTCATCTACTTAGAAAGAGTGCTCACTGTTAACAATAAATGATAAAGAATTAATTTTCATGTTTTTTTTCTGCTCGTTTTCATTTGATAATGACATACAATGACATGGGATATGCCATCTGACATTTCCCATATTGTTGCAAATGAATGCCCATCCCTAATTATTTCCTCTGTTTCTCTGGATGTTTAACTCAATCACAATCAGCCTCTGCTGTGCTACAGCACCATAAGTTTTCATTCATAATAATCTGGGCATTCCCTCCCGCCTTCCTTCTATTTTTATATCCCTTCCCAGCTCATTTAGCACAGTCACTGTACCGAGAGCCTTGGCCAGGGGCTACACACAAACCTGCAATCATAGGCCCTAAATCCATCCATGCCATTACAACGTGAATAGTACCTTCTCCATAATGGGGACCATGAATGCCGCCTTTGCAGCAATTCTCAGCCTTGGTTGACTGTGGAACACAAGAACATAACATAAGAACATAAGAATAGCTATACTGGGTCAGACCAATAGTCCATCTAGCCCAGTATCCTGTTTCCAACAGTGGCCAATCCAGGTCACAAGTACCTGGCAGAAATCCAAACAGTAGCAACATTCCATGCTACCAATCCCAGGGTAAGCAGTGGCTTCCCCATGCCTATCTCAATAGCAGACTATGGACTTTTCCTCCAGAAACTTGTCCAAACCTGTTTAAACGAGATGCACTAACCAGCGCTGCCTACCACATCTTTTGGCTACGAGTTCCAGAGCTTAACTATTTGTTGAGTGAAAAAATATTTACTCCTATTTGTTTTAAAACTATTTCCATGTAACTTAAGTGAGTCTGTAGTCTGTAATTTTTGAAAGAGGTAAACAATTGATTCACTTCTACTCGTTCTACACCACTCAGGGTTCTGTAGACCTCATCATATCTCCCCTCTTTTCCAAACTGAACAGCCCTAACCTCTTTAGACTTTTCTCTTATGAAAGGAGTTCCATCCCCTTTATCATTTGGGTCACTCTTCTTTAAACCTTTTTCTAATTCCGCTATATTGTTTTTGAGATATGGCGACCAGAATTGAACACAATACTCAAGGTGAGGTCACACCATGGAATGATACAGAGGCATTATAGTATTCTCGGTCTTATTTACCATCCATTTCCTAATAATTCCTAGCATCCAGTTTGCTTTTTTGATCGCCACCGCACACTTGGCAGAAAATTTCAGCGTATTGTCTACAATGATACATAGATGTTTTTCTTGGGTGCTGACTCATAATGTAGACCTTAGCATCAGGTACTATGATTCAGATTATTCTTCCCAATGTGTATCACTTTGCATTTGTCCACATTAAATGTCATCTGCCATTTGGATGCCCAGTCTTCCAATTTCCTGACCAGAAAATCAAACCTATTGATCCTGAGCCACTGCTCCAGATTTTTAATAGATGTGGAGTGGCATAATAGAACGCAAATGCCCATCTCCATGGACGTCTATCTCAGAGAACGGGTACGTGAAGGGGCGGGACAAACCGTATTTTCGAAAAAAAATGTTTTGTGCCTGGCAAATGCATCGGATTTGTGCGGATTTGAGCTGGGCGGTATCATTTTTCAGCGATAATGGAAACCAAAGGCGCCCAGCTCAAAAACGACCAAATACAAGGCATTGGTTCATGGGAGGGGCCAGGATTCGTAGTGCACTGGTCCCCCTCACATGCCAGGACACCAACCGGGCAACCTAGGGGGCACTTGTAATAATTAAAAAAAAAGTTAACTACCTCTGAAGTCCATAGCTCCCTTCCCTTGGGTGCTGAGCCCCCCAAACCCCCCCAAAACCCACTCCCCACAAATCTACACCATTACCATAGCACTTATGGCTGAAGGGGGGCACCTAGATGTGGGTACAGTGGGTTTTGGGGGCAGTTTGGAGCGCTCCCATTTACCATCACAAGTGTGACAGGTGGGGGGGATAGGCCTGGGTCCACCTGGCTGAAGTCCAATGCACCCACTAACAACTGCTCCAGGGACCTGCATACTGCTGTGATGGAGCTGGGTATGACATTTGAGGCTGGCATACAGGCTGGAAAAAAAAGTTTTTAAAGTTGTTTTTTTGGGTGGGAGGGGGTTAGTGACCACTGGGGGAGTCAGGGGTGGTCATCCCCGATTCCCTCCGGTGGTCATCGGGTCATTTAGGGCACTTTTTTGGGACTTGTTCGTGAAAAAAAAAAAGGGTCCATAAAAAGTGACCCAAATTTGCGCTAAAACACGCCTTTCTTTTTTTCGATATTGGCCGAGGACGCCCATCTCTTCTCGGCGATAAACATGCCCAGTCCCACCTTCACCACACCTACGACATATCCCAGTCAACTTTGGCATTTCTGCGACAGATTGCAATTGAAGACGCCGAAAATCGGCTTGCGATTATACCGATTGGATGCCCACGGGAGAAAGACGCCCATCTCCCAATTTGGGTCGAAATATGGGCGTCTTTCTCTTTCAAAATAAGCTGGTACTCTTCTTTTTCAATTGAGCTAAAGACAGCTTAGAAATAAATGTTTTAAGTGTCCTTGGGGGGAAGGAAGGGGGAGAGATAGCTATATAATTTGTCGTGACTATCGTAATGCAACCACAGGGATACAAGTCTTTTTCAGGGTGTAAGACTGGAAAGAAAGAAGTTACTCTTTGTAAGCCAAGGGTTTTTTCTTTCCTTATTTATAGTAGACCTTGAGGGATGAAGGAAAAAAGGGCCATGAGAGAGGAGGAAAAATCTGCTAGTGCATCTGTCATCCATTTCCTGTCTTTAAAATAAAACCAAACAAAAAGAAACTCTAGCCTTCCAGAAACCCTCACACATCATACTTGCCTAATTTTCTGGATTAGCTGAGATAGATAATGACAGTTCAGCAGCTCAGGGCAAAGGCCCAGACGTGGGGGAAGCTTCACTGAATTTATAGACATTTTCTACTTGCACTCCTCCCCAGCCCACATCACTCAGAGGATACACAAAGTTTGTTAAATGTCTGTTTAGATCCTTAGATTTTTTTTAAAAATGTGTTTTAAATACACACATTAATTGTCTGACTCAGAATTGACTAAACACAAAAAATCTTTCGTGGAAGTACCGTATTTCACTGAAAGCTATATAACCTCAGGAAAAGAAACTTTCCAATAACAATCAGTTTTCTTTATACAACAAAGTCTTGCACCTCTTTGAAATGCTGTGTTCTTCCTAAACCTGAGTGTGCCAAGAAACTGAATTAAAATATGTTATTCATCCTTCTAAATGTGTAGCACTAACTTTTCTTTTTCACCAAGCTGTTTTCCATCTACCTCTTTTTCTTCTCCCTCCATGTCTTTATTCATGAATTCCTAGAGTTGTTTCCCATTATTTTAACATTTTTATCTGTTACCCCAGACTCTGCTACAGCTGCCCTTGGTGGAGGGCCATGGACAATGATTCCTCTGTAAACCCATTACAGCCAGTAGGTGGTGCTGCTGAGCAATACTGGGGACTCTTTGTTTATCCAACATATCAAAACCACTCCTGTGTTTGGCACACCTTGCATGCAACAGGGAGACATTTTAGAAGAAGGTGCCTAAAATGGTGTACAGTGCATTAATCATGCTTATTTTGAAAAACATATTTTTGTATATATGGTAGATGATTCAGTGGTGGATATTAAAGTTGAATTTTAATGACATGGGGTTTGAGATATGACAAATCACATTTTATTTATTTATTTGTTACATTTGTATCCCACATTTTCCCACCTATTTGCAGGCTCAATGTGGGCTTACATAGTATCGTAGAGGTGTTTGCCAAGTCCGGTAAAGAAACAAATACAGGTGGTATTGTGGTTGAATAAGGAACATATGTTTCAGTTACAATGGGGGTCAAGGAGAGGAAAGATTATGTAGTGTCCATTACAAGCTTTGGTTATGTTGTGTTGCAGAGTACAGGCATTTATGTTGGGGCAGTGGGGTATGCCTTTTTGAAAAGGTAGGTTTTTAATGATTTCCTGAAGTTTAGGTGGTTCCAGGTTGTCTTCACAACTTTTGGCAGTGTGTTCCATAATTGTGTGCTTATATAGGAGAAGCTGGACGCATAGGTTGCTTTGTATTTAAGTCCTTTGCAGTTTGGGTAGTGGAGGTTTAGGTAAGTTCGAGATGATCTGGTTGTGTTTCTGAGTGGTAGGTCTATAAGTTCTGTCATATATCCTGGGACTTGGCATGTCATTGTTTTTTTTGTTTTTTTTTTTAATTTATAGAATTTTAGAAAGGCAATATAGGCACCTATTACTTTTATAAAATAAATACCCTGAGGCAACCTGTTAGTGAACAAATGCCACACATACAAATTTACACCTGTACCAAAGCAACTGCAAACGTGCAGATGTACACTATCAGGCTTATTTTCGAAAGAGAAGGACGCCCATCTTTCGACACAAATTGGAGTTGTTATCTAAGCACTGCTAAGTTTTATTTTGATTCGGTCCTCTTTCCATATAGGCAGTGCTTTTTTTTGTGCCGGTACGCAACGGTACGGCGTACCGGCACCTTTTTACCATCACCCACTGTCATCTGTGAGTCAACCAGTTTCTAATCTAGTTCACCACTTTGTGACTTATCTTCAGCCCATTCAGATTATTCAGGAGCCATAACAGAGACTTTGCTGAAATCCAAGCAGATTACACTTAGCACATGCCCTTTATCTAGTTCCTGGTCACCCAGTCAAAAAAATCAATTAGAATCATTTGGCACAATATTCTTTTGGTAAAACCAAGTTGCCTCAGATCTTGAAATCCGTTGGATTCTAGGAACTCCACTATCCTTTTGTTCAGCAGCATCTGTTATTTTCTAACCACCAAAGCGGCCTGTTTCCCACTTCTTCCCAGTCCCTGCTTTTGTAAAGAGGGATCGCATCCGCTTCCTCTCCAATCTTGCGGACAGTCTCCCATCTCAAATGATCTATTAAATAAACCTTTAAGAGGTCATACCAGGATTTTTTCTGAGTTCCCTCAATATTCTGTGGTATATCCCTTACGACCCCCATGGCTTTTTCCATTTTCAATTTTTCTTGTTGTTCATAAATGCTTTCTTCCATGAAAGGTAAAGTACCGACTCCATTCCTATATATATGCTTGGCAGCAGACAGCAGTCCTTTTCTAGTATTTTCCTTCATGAACACAGAAGTATTTGTTTGGCACATCTGCTATTACATTATCACGCTCCACATAGTGGGTGTCAGCATCTTTCAGTCTTACAATTCCATTTCTACCATTCCTTTTTTCTCCAACATATCTGAAAAAGTCTTGTCACTGCCTCTTTACATCTTTAGCCATTTTTTTTCCACCTGTGCTTCTATTAGTCATTTACCCAGTAACCTTTTCTGTAGTCCTCATGTTGCATTCTTCTGTATTCTTTATTCAGTCACTACTTGGAGAACCAAAAAAAGGTTTCCTTTTGTCTTGATTTTGCTCAATTTTCTTACATAAAGATCAGGTGCCATATTTATAGTTGCTTTGAGCTTGGATTTTTGTCTCCTATGTCTACCCATCCCGCCAACTCTTTCTTCAGATAGTCCCTATTCTACTAAAGTCAGCATATTTTAAATTCAGGAATTTTTTGTGTCGCCACTCTGCTTTAGTTTGTACATAAAACACATAAATTTAGGCCTCTTAGGTACAAAGCTGAAATCCAGACCCTCCAGAGTAGCATTTCAGAAATGTTCCACAGGCAGGACCAAGAGACAGGCAGAATTCCAAAGTCTCAATGCGTGGTTGAGACAATAGTTCAGGGATGAGGGATTTAGATTTGTTAGGAACTGGGCAATATTCTGGGAAATGGGGAGCCTATTCCAAAAGGATGGATTCCACCTTAACTGGAATGGAACCAGGCTGCTCGCACTAATATTAAAAAGGAGATACAGCAGCATTTAAACTAGAATGGGGGTGATCACATGTGCAGTGAGGGGCTGAGACGTGCTCTCTGCTAGCTCCGTGGGCCCGAGTCCCTCAGCATCTCCAGAGAGCTTTTAATAAAAGTTTTGTGTACTGGAGGATCCTGTACTATATGGACCAATTCCTGCATCATTCTGGGACCAATACTACTACTACTTATCATTTCTATAGCGCTACTAGACCAATGACAAGCAAGTTATCTGTAAAGAAAATTGAGCCAAAGCCCCATCGGACAAGATGGTGGATAGATGGGCACAACAGTATCCCAGTTCACATCAACCTTCTGAGATTACAACTGTAATGACCACAGTCCTTGAGCCCAGGTTTTGCCCAGCTGACCTCCCAATAACTCATCTGAAATAATTTTTGAAGACATGGTCAGTCGGTTTTCTTGCATTGGAGGTGAGGGTCTCGCTGGTGGAGGATGGCCAGCAGGGCCTTGCAAACTGAGATTACCAGGTTGAAGGCAGTGGTCACCACATACCTAGAGAGACTTGATGCACATTAGAAAGAATAATCTGAATCATAGTTACCTGATGCTAGGGTCCACCTAGGGGGTCAGCGCTCAAGAAAAAGATCTGAGTGTCGTTGTAGATAATGCTGAAATCTTCTGCTCAGTGTGCAGCGGCAGTAGCCAAAAAAAGCAAACAGGATGCTAGGAATTATTAGGAAAGGGTGGTGAATAAGACTGAAAATACTATAATGCCTTAGTATCGCTCCATGGTGCATCCGCACCTTGAGTATTGCGTTCAGGTCTGGTCACCGTATCTCAAAAAAGATATAACGGAATTAGAAAAAGGTTCAAAGAAGAGTGACCAAAATGATAATGGAACTCGTATGAGGAAAGGCTAAAGAGGTTAGGGCTCTTCAGCCTCAAAAAGACACGGATGAGGGGATATATGATTGAGGTCTACAAATCCTGAGTGGTGTAGAATGAGTAGAAGTAAATCAATTTTTTTCTTATTCCAAATGTACAAAAACTAGGGCACAACCCAAGGAAGTTACATAGAAATACTTTTAAAACAAACAAGAGGAATATTTTTTCACTCAACAAATAGTTAAGCTCTGGAACTCTTTGCTAGAGGATGTGGTAAAGCAGTTAGCATATCTGGGTTTATAAAAGGTTTGTAAAACTTCCTGGAGGAAAGTCCATAGACTGCTATTGAGACAGACATGGGAAGGAACTGCTTGCTCTGGGATTTGTTGTATGGAGTGTTGCCACGATTTGGGTTTCTGCCAGGTACTAGTGACTAGGCTTGGCCACTGTTTGGAAAACAGGATACTGGGCTAGATGGACCATTGGTTTGACCCAGTATGACAACGTCGCAGCTGTTGGCAGATTCAGGTGGGATTTGTCCAATCTTGTTCTTCAGTTATAAATGTTTGTGAAGTCCTTCTTGCAATGTCCCATTGTCAATTGCAGGAGATTTTGGCTCAAGTGATAAGCCCTGCCACCGAAAAAGCCCTTGATAAAGTCCACTGGCCTTCTCTTTTGAAAAGCTTTCTCAGTTTGGGTTCCAAGGTTGGATTCTTCAGGCCATTTGCTCCCTTTATGTGGGTCCCTAGGCACAATTTATGGTGAACGGGAAATGTTCCTCTGTTTTTACTATTGGTAGAGGCATGAGGCAGGGGTGCCCGCTTTTTCCTCTTTTGTGTATTTTAGCTTTGGAACCTGCTTCGTGTCTTGAATAACAATTATGGATCTCTGGGTGTGTATATCAGGCTATCCAATCAAGGGACTGGCTTTTGCAGATGACTTATTGGTAGTTTGGCTGATCTGCGGCTGCCCTTCTCCAACTGCTGACCCTATATGGGGAGATAGCCAGTTTTTGTCTTAACCTATCTAAGTGTAGGGTGATGCCACTATCGAGAGGGGTATACAATCACTGGCATGGCAACTTCCTGTTGCAGTAGGAGCACGCTGCTCTTCGTTATTAGGGCATTTTTTTTTACCTACCAATCTCACTAATTTATATGCTCACAATATTAAGCCCATGATGGTGGAGATTCGATTGATATTGCAACTCTGGGGAACATATCCATTATCCCTCTGTGGGGTGTATTTGTCTGTTAACATGATCCTCAAGTAGCTATATACTTTTCAAATGTTACCTCTTTTTTTGAAGGGCAGTGATGCACTGAGAATCAATAGGATTCTAGGGTACTTTCAGTGGCAGCATAAAAGACCTAGGCTGCCATTGAGAGTGCTGCAGACTCCGCTGAAGCATGGAGAGATGGGATTGCTTAATCTTAAATACTTAGCTGTTGCTAGTGGCATGCAAAACATTAATGATGTTACATTTCCCTCACATACCTGGAGACTCATTGGTTCCAGGGGTACATTGTAGCTGTACCTCACATGGTTTGTCCACATTGCCAACAGGACTTTACAAAAATGATCACATCTTTAATGCTGCTAGAGCTAACTGGAAGTGGATTTGTCTGAGATCAGCATTTACATCTCGAACCACGCCTTACTTGGCACTCTGCAATAACATGGATTTCCCTCCAGGACAAGGACATTTCAATGATCAAAGTCTCCGATCAGAGACAATGAGGCATTTCTTACTTGCTGCAACTGTTGGATTTAGAAGGGAAGATAAAGACCTTTTCCTACCTCCACCGTTATATTCATTCTTTACAATGGACAGATTTAACTGAGGATGTCCAGGAGATAATCTCAGACCCCTTCACTTTGCGATCACCGCTGTTGGTCCCTCTACAATTTCATCACTGGTATCTTCTGGACACTACACTAGATATTGATTATGGTCGGTTGGCTCACTAATGGAGTGCAGAATTAACCCTGACATTACCAGCAATCAAATACAAGCTTTTCTCTTGAATCTCAACGCTTTCTCAGATTGTGCACTTCATTGTGAAACCATTTACAAGTTTGCACTACGTATGTACATTAGACTTCCCAGAGCTCACTGGGCAGCCCTGAGCTCTACTGGACATTGTCCTAATGTCAAGTGCCCAGGGTACATGACAGGGATATATGTTTTGTTTGTGCTCTCTCATCTAACATTTTTGGCAAAGTGTCCTTAATTTTTTTGCCAAAATATTGTCGGTCTCTGTGGCTTGCACACCTCAACCTTTCTTTGGGATCTACATGCTGAACTCCCTTAGGTATCATGGATATAGTCGTTTTTATGCCGAATGGTGCTGTTTGCTCTCAAGTCTATTCTTCAGAGCTGCCTTCATTTCACTGCCCCAACCTATCAATAATGGCGTGTCTTGATGTTGAGAGACTTACGTATGAGAGACTATAGTTTGGAGCCTGTAACAAGGACTTGGACTTCTTTCAAGGTGATATGGGAGCCCTTTTGCACACTTTACCAACCAGGGCCTCATAGTCACCTACTTCCTTTTTAAGGATGTTCAGCCCTGGATCCGTTCTCTTTTCTTTCTCATTTATTTTCCCTGTTGGTCTGTTATGCCTTGGTGCAGGGGTGGCTTTTGGGTTGGGAGAAGGAAGTGTAGGGGTGGGGAGGGGGGGTTATAGGGTAAGCACATTTAAACATAAAATTGTTTTTTCTTTGGTATGTTTTAAAGCATTTGTTTAAGCTTGCCCTTTTGACCTATTGTCTAGTTTGTATTTTTCAATTGCAATAAAAGTGAGTTAAACAGAAACTAGAATTTGTGGGGGGGTGGGGGGGGGGGGGGGGGGGTGATGACAGTGCTCAATAATGCGTGGTTCAGAGTGAGGTATCCTCGAGGATACTATCCCAAACCAGAATATTTAGGGAATCTTGATAGGTGGGTTTAAAAAAAGTGATAAGAAAGCCAGGAGTGTTAAGAGAACAACAGAGTGAAGGTTGCAAATCACATAAGTATAAGTACTGCCATACGGACAGACCGAAGGTTCATCAAGCCCAGCATCCTGTTTACAACTATCCCTATCAACCTCTAAGCAGATTGTAGATGCAAGGAGAAACCACAATTTGAAGTGTCTGTATACGAGTGCAAGAAGCCTAAAAAATAAAAGGCCCTTTTACAAAGGAGCGGTAGGGCTACCACATGGGTAGTGGTGCACCAAATTGGCCCTACCACTGGGGTAGCACAGGAGGTCTGGCGGTAGTTCCAAAGGTGGTGCACGCAGATTCCCATGGTAGAAAATAATTTTCTATTTTGTACCATGGGAGCATTTCCAGTGGGAAGTGGTAGCTGCATTGCCAATTACCACTGGGTTAGTGCGTGAGCCCCTAATGCCAAGTAAATAGGCGTTAAAAGCTCACACAATAAATTGCCAGGTGCTAATTTTGGACATAGCACCTGGCTATTATTGCCATAAATGGAAATTCAGCTTTTTGGCAGCTGCGCTAAGAGGTGGCCTCAGCACATGGGAAAATCACCTGCTAAAAGTAGTACAGGCCACTTTTTAATACGTCTTTGTAAAAGGACCCCTAATCGAAGACATAGATAAAATAGGCATCTCAGAGTCCTGGTGGAAGGATGACAAGCAATGGGACACTGTGTTACCAGGGTACAAATTACATTGCAATGATAGGGTGGATGAAATTGGGGGGGGGGGGGGGGTTGTGCTAAATGTTAAAGAGGGAACTGAGTCAAACAAAATAAAAATTCTACAGGAAACAAATAGAAACATGCAATCCTTATGGACAGAAAAGCCAAGTATGAAGGGAAAAAGTATACTGGTAGGGATATACTACTGTCCTCCAGGCCAGAACGAACAGACAGATGAAGAAATATTATCAGAAATTAGGAAAGCTAGCAAATTTGGCAACAGTATAATAATGGGTGATTTCAATTATCCCGATATTGATTGGATAAATGTCAGTGCTGGGCAAGAATCAGGGCCGCTGAGCGACATGGCCAGGTCCGAAGCAGAACCGGCCTGTCCCCCACCCCACTTACACTGCCAATCCCTTTCACCCTCTTACTTTTCAGTCTTTGCCTCCAAGGGGGGGCACATACATAAACATGGTTCAAAGGGACTGAATCAACATAAATTTAGACAAGGGAAGTCTTGCCACATCAATCTCCTGCATTTTTGGGAAAGTGTGAATATATACTGTATGTGGATAAAGGTGAACTGGTTGATGTAGTGTACCCAGATTTTCAAAAAGCTTTTGAGCATGAGAGACTTTTGAGAATATTAAAAAGTCATGGGATAGAAGGCAATTTTCTGTTGTGGATTAGGAACTGGTTAAAGGATAGAAAACAGAGGGTAGGATTAAATCGTCATTTCTCTCAGTGGAGGAGGGTGAATACGTGGCGTGTCAAAGGTATCTGTATTGGGACTGGTGTTATTTATGTATTTATAAATGATCCAGAAATGGGAATGACGAGTGAGGTGATTTAATTTGCAGATGACACAAAACTATTCAAACTATTCAATTTCATAAGGTCTTCCTACAATTTTTCAGTCTGCATGCATTTTAAGTTGTTAAAATGCATGCAGACTGTGAAAAATTGTACGAGGACCTTATGAAATTGGAAGAATGGCCATCCAAATGGCAGATTAAATTGAATGTGGACAAATGCAAAGTGATGCACCTTGGAAAAAAAATAATCCAAAATCCTAGGTAATTTAGGAGTCAGAACTGATGAAAAAGATCTAGGTGTTCTGAAATCTTTTGTTCAGTGTGTGGCGGCAGCCAAAAAAAGCAAACAGAATGCTAGGAATTATTACAAAAATATAGAAAATGAGACAAAAAATACTACAATGCCTCTGTATCTCTTCATGGTGAAACCTTACCTTGAATATTGTGCATATTCTCTGCAATTCTGGTCATTTTATCTCAAAAAAGATACAGCAGAATTACAAAAGGTTCAAAGAAGGATGACTACAATAATTAAGGGGATGGAACTCTTCTCATATGAGGAAAGGCTTAAGAGGTTTAGGCTCTTCAGCTTGGATAAGAGATGGCTGAGGGGAGATATGATAGAGTTCTGCAAAATTCTGAGTGGTGTAGAACAGTTAAACATGAATTGATTGTTTATTCTTTCAAAAAGCACGAAGACTCAATGAAATGACATGGTAGTACTTTTAAAACAGGAGGAAATATTTTTTCACTCAAATAATAGTTATGCTGTGGAACTCATTACTAGAGGATGTGGTAAGGGTGGTCAGCGTATCTGAGTTTAAAAAACTGGACAAGTTCCTGGAGGAAAGGTCCATTGTCTGCTATTGAGATGGACATGGGGAAAGCTACTGCTGTCCCTGGGACCGGTAGCATGGAATTCTGCCAGGAACTTGTGACCTGGATTGGCCACTGTTGGAAACAGGATACTGGACCAGATAGATCATTGGTCTGACCCAGTATGGCTGTTCTTATGATCACTATTGCCTAGGCAGGCACCCACCTGCAGGTTAAAACACTTCTTCCATTTGTAAACAATAGATCCAGCATCACCACTTCCCCCGTAGGGTCCATCAATATTTGGCTGAACAGAGCACTTTGGCAGGCATACACTATCTCTCTGCTTCTTTCTGATTTTCCAGATGGGATGTTACAATCAACATCAAGCAAACTGAAATTTCCCAGCAAGAATACCTTCCCTTTCATTTCCAGGTTATGGGTATCTTCAAACAGATCGTTTTTCAGCTTCCTCATTTGTACCAGAGGTCTGTAGATAACACAGTGCAGATAGAGGTTCCATCTTCTCATTCCAGGACGATCCATATCACTTCCTTTTTCCCCCAGGTTCCCCGCATTTCAGCCAATTTAATATTGTTTTTCATATACAGCGCCATCCCAAACCTCCAAACCTTTGGCCCTCCCTATCATTCCTATAAAGATTGTACCTAGAATGGTACATTATTATCGATGCATATAATTGCATATCAACCTAGAAAAATTAAGGTAGATAAGGACCATCCTGCTTATAATCGAACAAGAAAAACGCCCAAGTTCCGACCTAAATCGGGAGATGGACGTTTATCTCACAAAAACGAATAACGCGGTATAATCGAAAGCCGAACTTGGACGTTTTCAACTGCACTCCATCGCGGAAGCGTACAAAGTTGACAGGGGTGTGTTGGAGGCATGGTGAAGGCGGGATTGGGGCATGGTTATCACCCGAACAGAAATGGGCGCCTTTTGCCAATAATGGAAAAAAAGTATGCGTTTGTAGCTAGAATTTAGGGCACTTTTCCTGGACCCTGTTTTTTCACGAATAAGGCCCCAAAAAGTGCCCTAAATGACCAGATTACCACCAGAGGGAATCGGGGATGACCTCCCCTGACTCCCCTAGTGGTCACTAACCCCCTCCCACCACAAAAAATGATGTTTCACAACTTTTTATTTTCACCCTCAAATGTCATACCCACCTCCCTGGCAGCAGTATGCAGGTCCCTGGAGCAGTTGTTAGGGGGTGCAGTGGACTTCAGGCAGGTGGACCCAGGCCCACCCCCCCTACCTGTTACAATTGTGCTGCTTAATGCTTAGTTGTCCAACCCCCCCCACCCCCAAACCCACTGTACTCACATGTAGGTGCCCCCCTTCACCCCTTAGGGCTATAGTAATGGTGTAGACTTGTGGGCAGTGGGTTTTGAGGGGGATTTGGGGGGCTCAACACAAGGGAAGGGTGCTATGCACCTGGGAGCTCTTTTACCTTTTTTTTTGTTTTGTAAAAGTGCCCCCTAGGGTGCCCGGTTGGTGTCCTGGCATGTGAGGGGGACCAGTGCAGTACGAATCCTGGCCCCTCCCACAAACAAATGCCTTGGATTTATTCATTTTTGAGCTGGGCGCTTTCATTTTCCATTATCGCTGAAAAACAAAAACCCCCAGCTCACAAATTGTCGAATAAAACATGGACGTCTATTTTGTTCGAAAATACGGTTCGGTCCGCCACTTCACGGACCCGTTCTCGGAGATAAACGCCCATGGAGATAGACGTTTTCGTTCGATTATGCCCCTCCACATGATCTATCCAGCCTTTCCATCCATGCCATCTACGATCCCTTCCTTTCCTGTAGAGATCCTATGTACTTGTCCCAAGCTTGCTTGAATTCAGATAGTTGTCACCACCTCCACCAGGCCATTCCACGTATTTACCACCCTTTCCATGAAGAAGTGTTTCCTCAAATTATTCCTGAGTCTGTCCTCTTTCACCTTCATCCTATGCCCCCCTCATTCCAGATAATCCTTTCAGCTGAAAAAGACTTGCCTCCTGTGCAATATGCCATGTAGGTATCTAACTGTCTCTATGATATCTCCCCGCTTCTGCCTTTCTTCCAAAGTATACATATTGAGATCTTTAAGTCTGTCCCCATATGCTTTATAATGAAGACCACTGACCATTTTAGTAGCTGCCCTCTGGACTGAATCCATCCTGTTTATATCTTTTTAAAGATACAGCCTCCAGAATTGCACACAGTACTCTAAATGAGGTCTCTAGAGACATATACAGAGGCATTATCATCTTCTTGTTCCTGCTGGCCATTCCTCTCCCTATACACCTAAGCATCCATATAGCTTTCATCATCGCCTGTTCTGTTTGACTACCTTAAGATCATTGCATACGATCACCTCCAAATCCCGTTCCTCTTTTGTGCACAGAAGTACTTCACCATCCTAAACTGTACTGCTCTCTCAGGTTTTTGCAGCCCAAATGTATAATCCTGCATTTTTAACACTGAACCTTAGCTGACAAATTCTGAACAATTCTTCAGGCTTTGCTAGGCCCCTCCCCATGCTATCCACACCATCAAGGGTGTCAATCCTATTGCAGATTTTGGTATCATCCACAGAGAGGCAAACCTTACTACAATCACGTTGTTGTAGAAAATCCCCTTTGGTGTATATAAAAAGGCTTGATATGCAGACATGTCTTCTAAAATTACCTCTATAGTACATAAGTACTGTACTCTAATAACTTTTTGTTGATTTTTAATGCCAATTTACTGTATCAGTGCAACTAAATACAGGAAATGAGCCTTATTCATCTATTAAAGGCATACTCCCCCTTTTACAAAGCCGTGCTAGAAGCTGAAGGTGCGGTAATGCCAACACATAGTAACATAGTAACATAGTAGATGACGGCAGAAAAAGACCTGCACGGTCCATCTAGTCTGCCCACGATAAACTCATATGTGTATACCTTACCTTGATTTGTACCTGTCTTTTTCAGGGCACAGACCGTATAAGTCTGTCCAGCAGTATTTCCCGCCTCCCAACCACCAGTCCCGCCTCCCATTACCGGCTCTGGCACAGACCCCGTATAAGTCTGCCCTCCCCTATCCTAGTCTCTCAACCACCAACCCCTCTTCCCCCCGCCCAGCACGGCATTGTAAAAGGGGAGAATAGGCAGTAGAATGGTTTAGGCCACTGGGGCTACCAGCAGCTGGGGAGCAGAGAAGGCGGGTTCAAAGATTGCTCTGTTATGTTCTCCACCTCAGCCCCCCCTCCCCCCAAGAAAAAAGATGTCCCTCTGCTTCTAGTTCAAGGATTCAACATACACTCCAAACTCTTTAAAAGTCAGCCTCGGTCTTGCTATTGGAATGTATTTGTGAATTCTTCTGCCAGTAAAATTCTTCAAGACATTCCAATAGATACTTCTACTATGAGTTTGTATCATTGCTTCTTCATATGACTCCACCTTACAATGGTTACATTTGTCCCACTTTCAAAAAGTATTGCTCCAAAATAGATGAGTGATGAAAATTAGGAGAAAATCTTTCAAATTTTTATATTTCTGTTTTTTTCTTGCAATAGCTGTTTAAAAAAAAAAAACAGAGAAAAAAAAGGTCAATTTGTTCCCACTGTAATTAAATACCTATCAATGGTCAGAACATTTTTAGTGTTCTAGAATTAAAATATCCCCATGAAACAGCAATTATATGTGACAGTCATGGTAATGTCTTTTGTGTAACAAAAGAAAAGAAGCATGTTTTCTCCAATGTGAAAAATATTATTTAGTCTAGAAATGCCTCTTTAATAGTGGTCACACAAACATTCTTTATTGCTGACAGATGGGCACTCAGGAGTTCATTGAAGTTAAGGCAGCAGACAAAAGCTGTAAAAAAGAAAACACAAACACACTATATCCCTTGCATGAATTTAACCCCTTTAACACTGTTGTAAGGAGAATCTAATGAACCTGTAACCTGTTTTTAAGTACTATGGATGACTTTAACAACAGGTGGCCAATGGAGGGTGGCCAATGTAACTCTGATTTTTAAAAAGGGTTCCAGGGTGATCAGAGAAATTACAGACCGGTAAGCCTGACATCAATGCTGGGAAAACAGTGGAAACTATTACAAAGAATAAAATTACGGAACACATAGACAAACATGGTTTAATAGGACAACCATCATGGGTTCAGCCAAGGGAAGTCTTGTCTCATCAATTTGGGACCGGTGCTATTTAACATATTTATAAATAATCTGGAAATCGGAATGACAAGTGAGGTGATTAAATTTGCAGATGACATAAACCTATTCAAAGTTGTCAAAACCACGAGGACTTTGAAAATATAAGTACATAAGTATTGCCATACTGGGACAGACCAAACGTCCATCAAGCCAGCATCCTGTCTCCAACAGTGACCAATCCATGTCACAAATACCTGGCAATATCTCAAAAAAGTACAAAACGTTTTATATTGCTTATCCCAGAAATAGTGGATTATCCCCATGTCCAATTTAATAATGGTCTATGGACTTTTCCTTTAGGAAGCCGTCCAAACCTTTTTAAAACGCTGCTAAGCTAACTGCCTTTACCACATTCTCTGGCAACAAATTCCAGAGTTTAATTACACGTTGAGTGAATAAAGATTTTCTCTGATTTGTTTTAAATTTACTACTTTGTAGCTTCATCGCATGCCCCCTTGTCCTAGTATTTTTGGAAAGCGTAAACAGATGCATCACGTTTACACGTTCAAATCCACTCATTATTTTATAGACCTCTATCATATCTCCCCTCAGCTGCCTATTCTCCAAGCTGAAGAGCCCTAGCTGCTTTAGTCTTTCCGCATAGGGAAGTTGTCCCAGCCCCTTTATTATTTTTGTCGCCCTTCTCTACAGCTCTTCTAATTCCACTATATCTTTTTTGAGATGCGGCAACCAGAATTGAACACACCTAGACCCCTTTTTTTAAGTCCGTGACTCCTAACGTGGAACCTTGCATGACGTAGCTATAATTCAGGTTCCTCTTTCCCACATGCATCACTTTGCTCTTGCTCACATTAAACATCATCTGCCATTTAGACACCCAGTCTCCCAGTCTCATAAGGTCCTTTTGTAATATTTCACAATCCTCCCGCGATTTAACTTTGAATAACTTTGTGTTGTCAGCAAATTTAATTACCTCACTAGTTACTCCTATCTCTATAAATATGTTAAAAAGCAGCGGTCCCAGCACAGACCCCTGGGGAACCCCTACTACCCTTCTCCATTGAGAATTCTGACCATTTAACCCTACTCTCTGTTTTCTATCTTTTAACCAGTTTTTAATCCACAATAGAACACTACCTCCTATCCCATGACTCTCCAATTTCCTCTGGAGTCTTTCATGAAATACTTTGTCAAACGCCTTCTGAAAATACAGATACAAAATATCAACCGGCTCACCTTTATCGACATGTTTGTTCACCCCTTCAAAGAAATGTAATAGATTGGTGAGACAAGATTTCCCTTCACTAAATCCATGTTGGCATTGTCTCATTAATCCGTGCTTTTGAATATGTTCTGTAATTTTGTTCTTTATAATAGTGTCTAGCATTTTGCCTGGCACCGACGTCAGACTCACCGGACTATAATTTCCCAGATCTCCTCTGGAACCTTTTTAAAAAATTGGCGTTATATTGGCCACCCTCCAATCTTCTGGTACCATGCTCGATTTTAAGGATAAATTACATATTACTAACAATAGCTCCGCAAGTTCATTTTTCAATTCTATCAGTACTCTGGGATGAACACCATCTGGTCCAGGAGATTTGCTACGCTTCAATTTGTAGAAGTGCCCCATTACATCATCCAGGTTTATAGAGAATTCATTCAGTTTCTCCAACTCGTCAGCTTCGAATACCATTTGTGGCACCGGTATCTCTCCCAAATCTTCCTCAGTGAAGACCGAAGCAAAGAATTCATTTAATCTCTCCACTATGGCTTTGTCTTCCCTGATCACCCCTTTTATCCCTTGGTCATCTGGCGGTCCAAAAATTGCAGGAAGACCTTAGGAAATTGGAAGCCTGGACATCCAAATGGCAGATGAAATTTAATGTGGACAAATGGAAGGTGATGTACATTGGGAAGAATAATCCAAATTATAGTTACCTAATGCTACCTCTATATGTTTGACATAATAAATTCCTAGACCCCTGATGCAGGCTGGTAGGGCCGAAACAAAAGTCATGTCGGGTCCCCTTTTTTGTTTTTGAAGATGCTGTAATAAAGACTTTTCCTGGTCACCGCCTACGAGAGGTTCTTCTTTTTGTTTCTCTTCCCTGTAGTGAGTGACAGCAGGGATGGAGTTTGGGAAATAATAAAAGGGATTGTAGTCGGGAACACAAGGTTTTTGGTTGCCAGTACCTCCACCAGGACCCTCGGGAGTACTGGGGAGATCCTGGAGTTCAGAATAAACTTGGGCTGGAACAAAGAAGTAGTTGCTGCCCCTATAAGCAACAACTGAGAAGGAGTCAGAGTTTCAGGTGGACAAGGGGAGTCCAGTCTGAATGTGGGATCCAGAACAGGAGGAGCCTATTCAAGGCAGGGGTGCAGCCCTGAGGTGCATTTGATGAAAAGAGGGCAGCCAAAAGGGTCTGTGCCTGAGGGAGTAGGACTGATATCAGAAGTAATGGGAGCAGCCTTTGATTATTCTTGACCCAACAGAATGGGTAGATGGACAGGTGAAGATGTAAACACTCTGTTCTTTTTAATCATGACTCATTTCATTCATTTTTGTTAGCTCTTTTATTACATACTCTGGTGCCTCAAAAACAGTAATCAAAAAGATTCAATCTTTGCAGAATAGAGCTATCTGTGTATTATGCCATCTGTGAAGAACAGATTATGTGACTCCTCTACTAAAAGTTATCATTGGCTCCCATCGGTGATTCTATTACTAGCCTTTAAGGAATTTCAGATGGGAGCTCCAGCATACGTCTCTACTCTGACCATACCTTACATCCCAGCCTGGGCACTTAGATCCCTTAATGACCACAGGATGGTGCTGCCAAATCTCCCATCAGCCCAACATGAGGCTTCAAGACATTTTGCTTCCTATTTTACTGCCTTCTGGAACTCGCTCCCACTAGCGATGTGTAGAGTGCTATTTTTGGTCCACTTTTGATCTGCCATTAAGACCTGGCTCTTTCAATAAGTTTACGGGATGGGTCAGGCTCCACAGCACCCCTTTGTTAATAAGTTATGATTCTCATTTTGGGATGAATACTACTACTACTACTAGTAATAATTTCTATAGCACTACTAGATATATGCAGCGCTGTACACGTTATATGCAGGTACGTTTTCTGTCCCTAGAGGGCTCACAATCTAAGGGCCGTATTGTAGGCACGCTATGATTTTTAGCATGTGCTAGAAATTAGAGCATGCTAATGCTAGAGACACCCATTGGAATACATGGGTGTCTCTAGCGTTAGAATGTGCTAAATTTTATCACACACTAAAAACACTAGCATGTCTTAGTACACAGGGCCCTAACACTTTTGACTTTGGGTAACGGAGGGTTAAGCAATTTGCCCAGGATCACAAGGAGTTGTAGTGGGAATTGAACCCAGGTCTCCAGAATCAAAGCCCAATGTACTAACCACTAGGCTATTCCTGAGTTTTCGCCTTGTCTCTTATAATAGTGTATTTCCTTTCTTCTGTGTCATTTTAGTCTGTAAACTGCCTAGTCCTGCTTGTCAGTTATAGCAGTATAGCAAGTACTAATAAGTAAAATAATAACATTTTATAAACAGCACTCAACTCAGCATAGACTTTTTTTTTCTAGCGCCAACTTTTTAGTGCCATTTATAGAATTTACCCCAATATGACTTGAAACTTACAGAAGTAGAGGACAGTAAAGAACATTTATGTTGAGGAATTCAGAGTGCTAAGTTAGAAGACTGGGAAAAAAGAACTTGTCCACAACTTTAAAAAATACAAGTTTTCAGGGAAAAGCTCCATGCTGTACTTTATGTAGACTTTTGAGTGCAAATGTTTGTGCAATGGACTTGTTTTCCCTTAGGAAAACTGCAGGAGTTCGAAGGACTGGGTAAGACGTGCTACTTTAAAACTATGTATGCATTTTTGCACTCCCTTCATTCTAGCCTTCTATGTGGCAAACAAATATTCCAGAGGTGCATGTGTTTGACATTGTCAATATTGGTAAGTTTGAAGAAAAGCCGACTTGCATAAAGCTCTCCAAACCTTCAGCTGCCACATTCTGAAAAGGACCAACACAAAGCACTTTGACACAAATGGGATCTAATGGTATGTGCCTTATTGTGCCAAGTGATTCACTCTTATTTCACTGTAGCAGAGTCTTTCATCTTTCGACTATACGATAATAGTTTCCATATGATCAGTGGCTTGCTATAAATAAGATCAAAAAGCAAAGCGAAAGGATTTAATAAAAAATGACTTTAAAAGTGGTATTAAAGGAAGAGAAAAAAAATTGCAGAGTTAAACAGATTAAAAACAAAACACAAAAGAGTATGCTTAGCTCTGTTCCAAAAAACTGGGCAGAGGCATTTAAAAAAAAATCTATTAAAGGAAGTTGGTGAATACAAAGGCAGAAATAAAAATTCTCAGCTAATATCTTACACTCTGAAAAGAAAGCATTTTAAGTAAAAGAATCAATTGGCTAGAAGCAAACACAGGGGTCCCTTTACCAAGCTGCGGGAAAAAGAGCCCTGAGGTAGCGGCCCGTGTTGGGCTTACTGCTGCTCTGTAAAAGAGCCCTTTTGAGCTTTATGTTGCGATCTGCATCAGAAAATGCTGCACGGCAGTACTCCATGCATATCTGTACACATTTTCCTGTTCTTTTTTACTGAATGGTTCTGACGCAACCAAAACTTCTGAGGGAGCTCGACATTTGTGAAGTGTGAACACACATTTTATGATTGTGATGTTTGTCGAAACACGGCCCATGTTGGGTTGTTTTTATCAGCAATTTCTTTGGAAAAAAATGAAAAAAAAAACTGGTCATCCTGGACATTTTGATTGGCTTTTTCCACTTCTTTGACTTTGGTATGTGATGTAAAGGGCCAGTTTCCCTAGCGGATCATCATTTAGATCTTCCATTTTCTCTGTGCTCAGTCAAATAAACAGCACTTAGCAACTGGTGGCTCTAATTCAGGGGTTCCCAAACCTGTCCTGGGGGAACCCCAAAACAAGCAAAGACAGTCAAATGAAAAGGACAACTCAATGGTTCAAGGTCTTTAATGATCAATCTCAAATGACTCAAATTTTATGATTGTGATGTTTGTCGAAACACGGCCCGTGTTAGGTTGTTTTTATCAGCAATTTCTTTGGAAAAAAAACTGGTCATCCTGGACATTTTGATTGGCTTTTTCCACTTCTTTGACTTTGGTATGTGATGTAAAGGGCCAGTTTCCCTAGCGGATCATCATTTAGATCTTCCATTTTTCTCTGTGCTCAGTCAAATAAACAGCACTTAGCAACTGGTGGCTCTAATTCAGGGGTTCCCAAACCTGTCCTGGGGGAACCCCAAAACAAGCAAAGACAGTCAAATGAAAAAGGACAACTCAATGGTTCAAGGTCTTTAATGATCAATCTTCAAATGACTCAAATTTTATGATTGTGATGTTTGTCGAAACACGGCCCGTGTTGGGTTGTTTTTATCAGCAATTTCTTTGGAAAAAAAACTGGTCATCCTGGACATTTTGATTGGCTTTTTCCACTTCTTTGACTTTGGTATGTGATGTAAAGGGCCAGTTTCCCTAGCGGATCATCATTTAGATCTTCCATTTTTCTCTGTGTCAGTCAAATAAACAGCACTTAGCAACTGGTGGCTCTAATTCAGGGGTTCCCAAACCTGTCCTGGGGGAAACCCCAAAACAAGCAAAGACAGTCAAATGAAAAAGGACAACTCAATGGTTCAAGGTCTTTAATGATCAATCTTCAAGACTCAACACGGGCTATGTTTCAAACTGTCTTAGAAGACTCCTGATGCAGGCCCCATAGCTGAACATGGTCCTTGTCAAGCCATTTGAAGACTGATCATTAAAGACCTTGAAACATCGAGTTGTCCTTTGTCATCTCCACTGTCATTGTTTGTTTTGGATTTAACCATAGAGTATTTTTCTTCTGTGTGTTTCTTCTGGAGGAACCCAGCCAATCAGGTTTTCAGGATATCTGCAATGAATATGCAAAAGGAGGCAGTGTATGCAAACTGATCTCATGCATATTCATTGTGGCTATCCTGAAAACGTGGCTGGCTGAGGTTCCTACAGACAAACAAAACAAAAAAAAGCAAACACTGGGCCTTCAGGATTGGGAAAAATGTAATCCTTTATTACAATGAAGACCCGACATGGGCCGTGTTTCGGCATACAAATGCCTGCATCAGGGGTCAAAAAACTCCTATAGGTCATCTTATGGACTAGTAAGCAAGGATGTGAAAAGAACAATCAGGAAATGTGAAGTGGAACGGAGCTGATCAGCTGGAGCAAGTTTGTGCGCCTGCCTCCTGCACTGCCATTCAAAGGCAAGCCAGCCAGGGAATATTTCCTGATTGTTCTTTTCACATCCTTGCTTACTAGTCCATAATGACCTATAGGAGTTTTTTGACCCCTGATGCAGGCATTTGTATGCCGAAACACGGCCCGTGTCGGGTCTTCATTGTAATAAAGGATTACATTTTTCCCAATCCTGAAGGCCCAGTGTTTGCTTTTTTTTGTTTGTCTGGTTGTTTTTGTATGCTGATTTCCCTCTTTTTTGTGACTGAGGTTCCTACAGGACAGGTTTAGGAATCACTGCTCTGAAGACTGCTTATGCTTTTCTTTTCATGGTTTCCTCCTTGAGACTCCTCCTGTCATTGGTCCACCATACTGTTCGATCTTTGATTTTGAGAATGATTTTATCATAGTTACTTTTTTTTCATGTTCAGTCAGAAACACAAAGGAACTGCTTTTGAGCCTTTTCCAAACATTTCTTATTGTTTTCAAGAAAAATAGATCAAAACAATATTTAAAAATCATGGGATAGATATTCACCTGATGGTGATGAGTGTTTTTCAGCTGCCTTCACCATTATTCTAGGATATTCAATGCTGGGCCATGTGTTGAACATTGGCACTTAATCGCATAAGTTCTGACTCTACTACCAGACTACCCAGAAAATATCTGGCTTTCAGTTGAACAGTCTGTCTCATTGGTTAAGTGCCACTAAATATCAGTGGATAGCCCCACACAAGTGAATTAACCAGCCAGGACTTGTTTCTGTCCAGTTAAGTTGCTTTGAATCTCGACCCCCATATTTTTATTTATTTTATAGATGTTATAAATGGATGTCTCCTGTGAGCCCCAAATTACCTCCCATATCCTCAAGCAGTGTTGAATAATCTATTAAGGATGCGCAAGACGAAAAATTTTTAGATTTGGGGCTTTTTCCCCCCAATTTCTAGATTTAGGATGAGGGTCATTTATTTAGCACATTCATGCTCATAAAAAAATATTAATGAGTGTTAGAACTTTTTAACGTGCACACATAGAATTTGTTCATGCTAATTTGTAGGTGAATGTGCATTAAATTGGTTTTGCATGCAATTTATTTTTAAAACTAAGACTAATGACCTGAATGTGCATTAATGAATGCACCCCCCCTATAATCTATTCCAATCTATGGGTTCTTTCTACAATAATGTCAAATGCCTCTTTATACAGGCAGAACATCATATACCATACAGAGAGTGATACAATGTTATAGGACTATTTAATATTTCTTTACAGATATGAATCAAGGAAATTTAGAATATGTACATGCACATAAGATCCTTATCAGAGAAAATAAATAAAATGAAACCTGTTGTATCATAAATGAAAATGGGGGTATATGTTTCCTAATATTCTAGGATGTAAAAAAAAAATTATAGACCTGGATCACCTGCCCTTAATAACAAGAGAGAAAGGGACAAGGAGCTGCACACATGCTTGTTTACCGTTAGATTGTAAGCTCTCTTGAGCAGGGACTGTCCAGCCTCGTGTTTAAACTTGTACAGCGCTGCGTAACCCTGGCAGCGCTATAGAAATGCTAAGTAGTAGTAGTAGTAGTATGCTTGTGCCCAGGTAGCAGCCTGATTTTTTTTCAAACGGATAACTCTCACCATGAAACAACTAAACCATTTTTCAATGTGATATGAAAGCTTCTTATCCCAGAGAAGAAGTCAGATGGCTGACAGCAGATGCTGACTCCCTGAACTCCGATGCTATGGCTGGTTAGAAGGTTTTCTTTCCTTTGGCATGGGGAAAAGAAAACCTAAAAGTTAGACATACCCTGTTGTTTCTACCCCCAAAACAAATTTGATGGATGATAATCTTTGGCATGGACGTCAGTTCGGAGGACTAGGGGAAGTGAGTCGATTGGCCGCTTTGAGTTCTAATGAGCGATCTCCTCTGAGACAATCAACAACAGCAATGGCTGATGTTGGACTTATACAGCCAGTGGCACTGGATCTGGTGCAAGACTACTGCATACTGGGGAAGATGTGATGTCAGGCACATGGTATGCAACTGTAGGATTGAGATGAGCAAGAAAACTGATAGAAGTATTGGGAAATGAAGTGTTAGCTTCTTCTGAGTGGCCATGGCAGGAGAACCAGCAACTGTAGCCCAAATAACCACCTCATCACCTTCACTGGTTCAATTAGTTCTATGGCCCGAACAAGAGATTCCATCTAATATCTCATTTGGAGAGGTGTTGTGTATCATATCCCTGGAGTCGTCTCTGGTTGCAAGGCTGATTCAATTTGTTGATTTTTTTCTGATTCCTCCCTTAAAATTTCTAACCACGAAAAGACACTTTGAAACATCAGAGTAAACAGTTACAACAGTTGATGAATTTTGTGGACATGGTGTTAATACCACTTGCTTAAGAACTCCCGCCATCTCTGGAACAGAGTTACAGCTTTGGAAAATAATATGAGGAATCACAATTTAGGATTTTTACTTTTTGTGAAACTTCATTTGTGTCACATAAAGATAGGTTTAAAAAGTATTTTAAGGAGATCCTTAAATACCCAGAGAAGGCATTTCCTCTGATTCTTCAAGTGTACCATTTACCAGCAGCTAGGCAGGGTGAAGAACAGTCTGTGGACTCTAGAGGAGTGCCCAACTGGGTTTTGGACCCTCTGAATGCAACTAATATTTTCGAGACCTCACAGGACTTCAAGCTGATTATGCTATATTGTTGGTGACTTTTGTGTTAGAGCTCAACAGGAACTGGGTCCTTTATTCATTTTTCCAGAATAGGGAAGTTTTGTTTTATGACCAGAAAGTGAGAGTTTATCTTGACTTTAGTAAAGGGACTCGGGATAAATGAAAAACATTTTGGCTGTAAGTTACAAGTGGTGGATCTAGGTGCTGATTTCTTTTGAAAGTTTTCTGCTAAATGTATTATTAAGGGGTCCTTTGACTAAGATGCGCTGAAAAATGGCCTGCGGTATATATGCACGGGTTTGGGGCGCACGCAGAATCATTTTTCAGCGCACCTGTAAAAAAGGCCTTTTTTAAAATTTTTGCTGAAAATGAACGTGTGGCAAAATGAAAATTGCTGCACATTCATTTTGGGTCTGAGACCTTACCACCAGCCATTGACCTAGCGGTAAAGTCTCACGTGGTAACCAGGCGGTAATGACCTATGCACACCAAATGCCATTTGGTGCATGTCTGATACGAGCAGCAGAAAATAAAAAGTTCAGCCGTGCGTATTGGATATGCGCCAAAATGAAATTACCGCAAGAGACATGCGGTAACTCCATTTTGGCACACATTGGCGCATGTAGACGCTTACGCGGCTTAGTAAAAGGGCCCCTAAGTTAGAGGGGGTACAATATCATTTCTTTGATCCATCTTAGGTAAGACAGTTTTTGGTGCTGAGGACTCCTATCCAGTTCAATGATATGCATCAGGGAGATATTTAACAATTCTGCTGTTGGAACGTATTATTGTTGGCCAATTATACAGAACTATAATTAATATTATATATTTTCTTTCTTGTTAGCTTGTTTCATGTTGTAAAAGGTGCTCCAAAAAAGATCTGGCTCAGGCAAATCGAGGCTGAAGCAAAATGGATCCACCTTTAAATGGATGATTTACTGCAGCTGCTGAGGACCGATTTGATTGGAAGAGACTCACTACAGAATGTTCTTGTCGTAGCCACCACAGAACATAAGGGATTGCTCTACCAACAAAGGGAGCAGCCTACTGGTGCTAGATCATTGGCTTGGCTTGACTTGTTAGCTTTTTCTTCTGCTCTCTTTTTGGATATAAGTGGGTTTGGGTTGATGATGTAGTACTGTATTTTTTTCCTTCAGTTGTTGAATTACTTTTGTTATATTTGAATATTTGTTTTCTTCATAATGGAATTTATTTTCATTTTGTATGAATAATATAAATACTAGCATAATTAAAAACTGAAACCAGGAAACCAAGCCTTCTTATTGCTTTCACAGAGAGAATGCTTCTGATTTGGATCCTAAGGCACCCCAGGATTTGTATTAAGGGAATTAATTGTGCTGACTCTTCTCACTCTTTTGTGAGAAAAGAATCAGAGGAGACAAAACAAGGTACAAAAAATATTGGCACACTTCAAGGGTTTTCCTTTATACTGTAGAGTATTTATGTCTTCCAGCAAGAATTCTCCAAAAGATTCTGTAGCCAAGCCAGCCAGAGTTGCTTTCTCACTTGTTTCAAGCACCTGCTTTGTTGATGACCTCAGCTGTACATCTCAAGACATTTTTTTACAAAATAGCTTTAAAAACACACACTACAAAAGCCAGCTGTTTCCCATCCAGACAACAGGGGAAACAAAAATCCGGGCAGCCGAGAGAAAAACTACCCAGAGACTATACTTCTCCAATAACTTTCACCCCTCCCCCCCTCCCGTTTTATAACAGAGGTTTGCATGTGAACAAACGTGGGAGAACAGGCTGAAGCAAAACTAAAACATGGACAGCCATCAAGAAGGATTAACAGCTCCGTTAATCGACTTGTTTTTAAAATAAATCCAGCCTTTGTGTTGGGACAAGTTTTACAAATTCTATGCCGGTCTAAATATTATTTAAAGGATAATTCAGTTTATAGTTGAAAGATTTCAGAGAATGACAGGGAAATGAAGGTCAACAAACAAAAAGACAATATAAGGTGATACAATTTTATTAGAGTAAGGGGTAGTTACTAATGTGTGTTAAGGAAATAACATATGAATTTTCTCCCTTAATGCATGTTAAACAGTAACATTTTAAATTTTAATATAACACACATTAGTGTAAGTTTCAGCGGGCTGCAAAATGAAATACAAAGCATGAAATATATGCATAGCACTTCATTATTATGCAAATCAAATAACACAGCTTGGGTTGAACTCCACAAACTCCCCTCAATGGTTCCCCCGGGTCCACCACTGGTAATCCCTCATGGTCCAGGGGGCCTGGGGTAGGAGCAATCCCCAGTTGCCCTTATATAGTGTCTTGACCCCCTAGCTGTAGAATTGTAAGACTATCCCTAGGAATTATCAGTGCCATTTTGAACTCAGCACTGGCAAGGTTAGGAGTGACTGGGCATCACTCCTGCCCTAGACTCCCAGGGATTGGAAGAAGTAGGTCAGGGGAGGCAGTCTTTGAGGATGAGGTCCATAAGGCCAGCTGTGATTGTTTTTCAGTCCATTGCATTGCTGTTTTCCAGATGCATACTGGTCTTCTCTTTTGTATTGATCTTCAACCTTGCCAAGCACGATGTCTTTCTCTAATGATCTTTCTCTTCACATGATGTGTCTGAAGTATGGAAGTCAAAGTCTTGTCATCTGAGTTTCCAAAGAAAGCTCAGGTTTGATCGCCTCTAATACCAATCGATTTGCTTTTTGGGCAGTCCACGGTATAGGTAGTATTCTCTAACACCATAATTCAAAGGCATCAATATTCTTCCTGTCTTGCTTCTTTACTGATCAACTGTCACATCCATATGACATTATTGAAAATATCACAGCTTGGAGAAGTTGAATCTTTGTCTATAGATAATTTTCTGTTTGTGTTTCCAAATGGCTCTCAATTACTCAATAATATAACAAAAGCCTATAATTATACTGAATATTCTATCAAAACCAATGCTGTTTAACAATCTAATCACAATACTTATATTCTTTTCAAAAGAATGGATCTTTAGAGGTGAGCTTCCCCTTAAGCCTTAGGCTTTGAAAAAAATTGGAAGTAGGTGTATCATCTTTTATCTTCATCAATCTGTGTTATTTTCTCAATTTAATTAATTTTTTCTTATTTTTACTTATTTTATATATAAACAAAGTCAATTTCTTTAGTCGGTGAGTGTGCTATACCTTATGTATTGTTGCTTTTCCATTACTTCAACGAGTACCCCTTGCAATATAATTCAGATAAGTACTACTTGTTTAAGTAATGATTTGATTTATAAAACAGCACTACCGATTAGTGTACGTTGAATGCAACGAAGCCCATGGGAACTGAATGGACTTGTTCGCATTCTGCTAATTGGTAGTGCTGCTTTGTAAAAGGAGCGACCAGAATGAAAAGGGGATGGAAGTCCTCCCATATAAGGAAATGCTAAAGAGGTTAGGGCTCTTCAGCTTGGAAAAAGGTGGCTGAGAGGGGATATGATTGAGGTCTACAAAATCCTGAGTGGTGTAGGATTGATAGAAGTGAATGGATTTTTCACGCTTTCAAAAAGTACAAAGACCAGGGGACACTCCATGAAGTTACATAGAAATACTTTAAAAATATATAGGAGGAAATATTTTTTCACTCAAAGAACAGTTAAACTCTGGAACTCGCTGATGGAGGATGTTGGAACAGCAGTTAGCATATCTAGGTTTAAAAAAGGGTTGGACAGGTTCCTGGAGGAAAAGTCCATAGTCTGTTATTGAGATGCATATGAGGGAAGCCACTGCTTTCCCCTGGATTAGTAGCATGGAATGTTGCTACTATTTTGGTTTCTGCCAGGTACTTGTAACTTGGATTGGCTACTGTTGGAAGCAGGATACTGCGTTAGATGGACCACTGGTGTGACCCAGTATGGCTGTTCTTCTGAAAGTCTTGCCATACATCTTTGCCAATTAGAGAAAGTGATTTTCAACATAATTTCTAAGTGTATTTCTGCTAATATGGGCTATTTGAAAGCTGTCCAACATCTCAGTGGATACAAGTATGTGTATTTTTCAACAACACATGTACTTCTGCCCCCATGAAGAGTTGTTACTGGTGGGTTTGGTGAGAGTTGGTTGCCATTCTCTAAACCTTTTCTAATTCCACTATATCTTTTTTGAAAAGTGGCAACCAGAGAAGCACACAGTACTCAAGGTGCAGTTGCACTATGGAGCAATACAATAGCATTATGGCATTCTTTATGTTATCTTTATTCCTTTTCTAATAATTCTTAACATTCTGCTTCATTTTGTGCCTGATCTTGCACACTGAGCAGATGATTTCAATGTATCATCCATAATAGCACCTAGATATTTATTTTGGGTGATGACTCCTAATGGGGAATCTAGCATCATGTAGCTACAATTTGGGTAATTCTTCCCAATGTGCATCTCTTTGCTTTCGACCACATTAAAATTCATTTGCCTTTTGGATGCCCAGTCTCCCAAGGTCCTCCTGCAGCTTCTCACAATCTTTAATTTAACAATTCTATATTATGTCACCTGAAAATGTGATTACCTCACTCATTGTTCTCATTTCCAGATCTTTCCTGTTCCCCGGTCATTTAAACATGTTGAAAAGCAGTAGTCCCAGCACAGATCACTGAAGAACTTCACTATTTCCACTGAAAAAACTGACCATTTAACCTTACTCTCTGTTCTCTTTCTTTTAACTAGGTTTGAATATACAATAGGACATTGTCTCCTATTACAAGGCTTTTTAATTTCCTCAGGAGTCTATTACAGGGGACTTTGTTGAACACTTTCTGCAACTCTAAATATACTTGGAGATTATTTTAGAAGAATCTTGATGTCTAAATAGCAGCTCTTAAACATCTGGAGAGACCCAAACTGTTAAATGCTATTTCAAAACAAGGGCCATTTAGATGTGGCGAAGCTCAGTATGTCCAAATGGCACAGAGGCATGGAGAGGGTGGGAAAGGGAGTGGTCTGGGCTGGTCTAGAAGACAGATATGCATTCCTTATTGCATAAAGAGAATCTACGACTGTACGGGGAACACAGGGGCAGCTGTAAACATGGATGTCTAGATTTTTCATGATACCAGCTTGCCTGCCCCCCCAATCAATCCCCCACCTCCACACCAGCTTACCCCCCAACCCCCTCCCAGCAACTGCCTCTCCCAACAAAAACTGACCCCCCCCCAACAGAATCCGACACCTCAAACAGTATCCGACCCCTCCAAACAGCACAAGAGCCCAAAATGTGGCAGCTTCCCACAAGTTCCCCCACTTGGGCCCTTGAAAAGTCACCCCCAACAGACCTCCTCACCTTCCACCTCCTGACAGTACACCAGATTACTGGGGGTCCCTGGTGTCTAGTAGGGCAGGAGCGATGCTCACCCACTCTCATCTCCTCAGGTCAACAATATGGCCACCAATACTGCTGCTATGGGTCCATATATCCATATATGAGTATTTTGTCCATTGCCAGGAGGTGTCGGGTGCTATTTCTGGGGACACGTGCTGTTTGGGGAGTCAGGTGCTTTTTTGAGGGTCAGGTTGTGTTGGTGGGATGCAGCTGCTGGGGAGGGGATTGAGTGCCACTAGGTGGGGGAAGCTGATATCAAGGTGGGGTCATGATGCTTGTTGCAGTTTGCAGAAGGAGCTAAGGTTTTAGAAAGCTGCTTCCACGTCTATTATATGTGTGTGTGGTGGTGGGGGGGGATGTCTTCTTTCCCCACATATAACTTTCTGGACATGGAGGTGATATGATGTGCAGCCCTGCTCCTATTTTACAAGAGGCTTTATGTTTGCAGAGCCTCTTGTAAAATAGTATCAGAATTCCACATCCTGATTTGGATGTGTGAATTCCCCCCTGTCTTTTCTAAAATCTCTCTCAGTATAAACTGTCTCACTTGTATTCTCCTGTTTATTCACACCTTCAAAAAATATAGCAGACTGGTGAAGCAAGGCTTCCCTTGGTGAAATCAATGTTGGCTTTTTCCAATTAAACCATTACTATCTAAGTGGTTTAACTGGACAAAGCCAGTAACAGAATCGGTTGGACCACTAGATGAACGAAGGGTAAAAGGGACACTCAGGGAAGACAAGGCCATAGTGGAGAGATTAAATGAATTTTTTACTTCAGTCTTCATCGAGTAAGATATGGGGGAGATATATGTGCCAGAAATGATATTCAATGCTGATGAGTAAGAGAAACAGAAACCAATCTCTATAAGTCTAAAAGACGTAATGAGGCAACTTGATCAATTAAAGAGTAGCAAATCACCTGGACCAGACTGTATACATCCCAGAGTACTGACAGAACTGAAAAATGAACTGGCAGAGCTATTGTTAGTAATATGTAATTTATCTTTAAAATCAAACATGGTACTAGAAGATTGGAGGGCAGCCAATGTAATGCCAATTTTTAAAAAGGGTTCCAGAGGTGATCCAGGAAATTATAGACTGGTGAGCCTGATGTCAGCGCCGGGCAAAATGATAAAGTAAAGAATAAAATTAATGAGCATGTACATAAGCATGGATTAAAGAGAACATGGATTTATTCAAGGGAAATCTTGCCTCACCAAGCTACTAGATTTCTTAGATGGAATGAATAAACATGTGGATATAGGTGAGCTGGTTGATATTGTGTATCTGTATTTTCAAAAGGTATAGAGGGGCATAATCGAACGGGGCGCCCAAGTTTTCCTTAGGGCGCCCTCACAAGACGTCCCCACGAAGGGGCAGGCAAACCCTTATAATCGAAACAAGATGGGCATCCATCTTTTGTTTCGATAATATGGAGGGGCATAATTGAACGAAAACGCCTATCTCCATGGGCGTTTATCTCCGAGAACGGGTCCGTGAAGGGGCGGACCGAACCATATTTTCGAAAAAAAAGACGCCCATGTTTTATTCAACAATGTGTGAGCTGGGCGTTTTTGGTTTTCAGCGATAATGGAAAATGAAAGCGCCCAGCTCAAAAACGAATAAATCCAAGACATTTATTCGTGGGAGGGGCCAGGATTCGTAGTGCACTGGTCCCCCTCACATGCCAGGACATCAACCGGGCACCCTAGGGGGCACTTTTACAAAACCAACAAAACAGGTAAAAGAGCTCCCAGGTGCATAGCACCCTTCCCTTGTGTGTTGAGCCCCCCCAAATCCCCCTCAAAACCCACTGCCCACAAGTCTACACCATTACTGTAGCCCTAAGGGGTGAAGGGGGCACCTACATGTGGGTACAGTGGGTTTGGGGGGGTTGGACGACTAATAAGCATTAAGCAGCACAATTGTAACAGGTAGGGGGGATGGGCCTGGGTCCACCTGCCTGAAGTCCACTGCACCCCCTAACAACTCCTCCAGTGACCTGCATACTGCTGCCAGGGAGCTGGGTATGACATTTGAGGGTGAAAATAAAAATTTGTGAAACATCATTTTTTGTGGTGGGAGGGGGATAGTGACCACTGGGGGAGTCAGGGGAGGTCATCCCCGATTCCCTCCAGTGGTCATCTGGTCATTTAGGGCACTTTTTGGGGCCTTATTCGTGAAAAAACAGGGTCCAGGAAAAGTGTCCTAAATTCTAGCTAAAAACGCATACTTTTTTCCCATTATCAGTGAAATGCGCCCATCTTTGTTCGGCAGATAACCACGCCCCAGTTCTGCCTTCGCCACACCTCTGACACGCCCCCATCAACTTTGTCCGCATCCACGACGGAGTGCAGTTGAAAACGTCCAAAAATCGGCTTTCGATTATACCGCTTTATTCGGTTTTGTGAGATAAACGTCCATCTCCCGATTTAGGTCGGAACTTGGGCGTTTTTCTCGTTCGATTATAAGCAGGATGGTCGGGGACGCCCAAATCTCAACATTTAGGTCAACCTTTGAGATGGTCGACATAAATGTTGAGATGGTCATCCCCGGTTTTCGGCCATAATGGAAACCGAGGACGCCCATCTCAAAAACGACCACATCCAACTCATTTGGTCATGGGAGGAGCTAGCATTTGTAGTGCACTGGTCCCCCTGACATGCCAGGACACCAACTGGGCACCCTAGGGGGCACTGCAGTGGATTAACTGATGCACTAACTGAACAGAAAAAGCCCTTCCCTCACCAACCCCTTAGTGATTCGGAAAGGGACGGGCATGTATGAAGGAAATTGCATGCAAATGATCTGCTCGCTGTTAGCTCATTTCCATACGATTTCCTTCCTAAGGAGGGGAAGCCAGTGCAGAGCAGCCAAGCGTTATGTGTGGCTGCTCTGCGCATGCCAAAGACTGCTTCATTCACGCAGACAAGCTGCGTGTATAATAGCCGTCTACAACCTTTAAAAAGTCCAGGTGAAAACGTCCAAGTGCTTGTCAGGGACGTCTTTTGTTTTGAGAACAGGTGAAGGACGTCAAAGTGTTAGGCACCTTTGCTATGCTTCCGTCCCTGCAACGGGCAGATGAAGATGTCCAAAATGTGGATGTTTCTGTGAGAAGAATGTCCATGTCTTTGTTATGCCTCTGACACCCCCTTTATTTATTTATTTAGATTTTGGATCACAAGTAGCAGCAGTGGAATTTGAACTGGCCACCTCTGGATTGCAAGACCAGTGCTCTAACCACTAGGCCACTCCTCCACTCCTCCACTCCACTCTACTCCACTCCCTTGAAATTTGGCCGTCCCTGTTGGGGGGCAGTTCAGGACGTCCAAAATGTTTGAAAGAAGGATGTCCATGCCTTCGCTATGCCTCCGCTGACACACACCACCACCCCTCCCAGGGACCTGCATACTGATGCGATGGACCTGAGTATGATATTTGAGGCTGGCAAAAAAGTTTTTAAAGTTGTTTTTTTTCAGGGTGGGAGGGGGTTAGTTACCTCTGGGGGAGTAAGGGGAGGTCATCCCCGATTCCCTCTGGTGGTCATCTGGTCAGTTCTGGCACCTTTTTGAGGCTTGTTCGTAAGAAAAAATGGACCAAGTAAAGTCAGCCAAGTGCTCGTCAGGGACGTCCTTCTTTTTTTCCATTATTGCCCATCTTCAAATCCCTGCTTAAAGCCCACCTCTTCAATGTCGCCTTCAGCACCTAACCTCTACACCTCTACCCAGGAAATCTTGACTGCCCCAACTTGACATTTCGTTCTTTAGATTGTAAGCTCCTTTGAGCAGGGACCGTCCTTCTTTGTGTATTTTGTACAGCGCTGCGTAACCCTAGTAGCGCTCTAGAAATGTTAAGTAGTAGTAGTAGAGGATGCCCATCTGTTAGGCATGCCCCAGTCCCGCCTTTGCTACACCTCCGACATGCCCCCGGGACCTTTGGTCGTCCCCGCAACAGGAAGCAGTTGGGGATGCCCAAAATCGGCTTTCGATTATGCTGATTTGGGCGACCCTGAGAGAAGGACGCCCATCTCTCAATTTGGATTAAGAACTGGTTAAAAGATAGAAAACAGATAGTATAGTTGAGTGGTCAATATTCTCAATGGAGAAGGGTAGATAGTGGGATTCCCAAGGGGTCTGGGCTGGTATTACTATGTTTTAACATATTTGTGAATGATGTAGAGATGGGACTAATTAGTGAGGTAATTAAATTTGCTGATGACACAAAGTTATTCAAAGTTGTTAAATCACAAGAGGATTGTGAAAAATTGCAAGAGGACCTTATGAGACTGGAAGATTGTGAAGAAGTATTCCAGCAAAAAGGGGTAGGCAGAGTGAGATTTAAAGTACATTGGGCAGAAGAGTAGACAAAGATGATGGCAAGATGTTTACACTCAGCAATGCCAGCTGTGATACACAAAGGCATGAGAAGGACCATAAGGTCAGTACAGTACTCAGCCTTTCTATGCTCATTGACTCTAATAGTCCTGATTGCAAAAATGTGGAGACCAGACAGCAAGACACATAAAAGTAAGAGTATAAAACTTTAGGTCTATATTTTATCAACTACTGCAACCAAGGCTGATGTGAATGATTGAGGAAGTTTCTTTTAATAAAATAAGTCAGTGTCACAAACTGTGGGTCAAAACCCCAAATGGGGTTGCAAATTTTGCATTTGGGTATGCAACCATGACATGGGAAAGATTTTGATTCTTTGTGGGACTAAGCATGGATAGGCTTCATATTGAAACCTAGGAGATGCCCCTTTTAGGAATAGTAATTCTTCCCTCAGTTGTTTTAACTATTTTCTCAAAAAATAGAACTGGAAACAGATGGGCATGCATTGAATCTCCCAGTGGATTCCCTTAGAATTAAGGCAGAACAGCTACTGCATTGAGAGACCCTTTTACTAAGTTGCTCTACTTTGGATGTGTGAAATTGGCATGTGCTTGGCCATTTTTTTACCGCAGCTGGGAAAAAGGCCTTTTTTAATGGGGCAGTAAATGGCCATGTGCTAATATGAAAAGTAGTGTGCAGCATTTACTGCCTGAGCCCTTAACGGAACGTGGCCGCACAGCTGATTACTGCCGGGAACTCCCCCCACGGTAGAAAATAGAAAATTAACAGTACTTTTAAAAAGGAAGCAGTGATATACACAAAAGCAATATGTGTTCCATTGGAAAAGTCAGACAAGTCAGACTGATATAGATCCCCACACAAACCACATGCCAGAAGAATCACGTTGGTCACATGCAGAACACAGACCAACCCTCGTGAATTACAGAATAAAGGACCAAAAATTTGAAATTGTCCTGCCCTTCCCTACTCCCCCTCCCTTCCATCCCTCCCTGAAGCCCGACATCAGTCCTACCCTTCCCTTCCCTACTCTCCTCATCCATCCCTACAGCCTGGCATCAGCCCTACCATTTCCTTCCCTACCTCCCCATCCATCCCTATATTCTACCACGGAAAACAATGCATGAAAACTTCAGAATTACCGCTGGGTGCCCACGCTACCCCAGCGGTAACTGCCATTTTTATTAATTGATTAGATATTGCATGGTAATATTACAGAGAAAATCAGAAAGCAAGACCCTTAACTGAAGGTGATAAGCTAGATATTAGGTAAACTACATAGAAAGTGCAACCCTGGGGTAAGTAGATTACTATGTCACTGTGTTGTAACATTTCCATAAATAAACTTATTCTATTACAGCTACTTCAACACCTTTATCAGCATAGTACAATGCCACCCTGTGCTAAAATAGCACAACTTGAGGTAAAATAACCCATCTTAACGATAGCTCATGTTGATAACTACCCCCTAAATGGTATAATAAGTACGGTCACAGGTATTCAGTAGCAAAAGGGCCAATTACAGTTTACACTGTACCTCAATGCCTCTATTTACCTCTGTTCCAATATACAGCATGCCACATTTTTCTCATCTGAAGAAAAAGTGTGATGCTGTATAAATGATTCACAGTGAGATGAAAGTGTGTTGATAAATTATTAAACAATCAATGCTTCATTTAGCAAACAGTGGTGATGATAATAAATTTCTGCACCCCCCCCCCCCCCCGTCTAATTTTTAAAATGCAATCTTAAAGAAAATATATTCTTCAACAATTGATCAGCAATACAAAATGACTCCCTCTGTTGGTCACTTACTGCCCGATATTTAAAAGCAAATGGCATTTAAGCAGCTATCCGGCGATATTAACAGATTAACAGCTTAAAGATAGCCGGTTCTATTGGCAATATAACAGGCTATCCGCTGATATTGAAAACCAGATCAACCAAGTTTGGAAGCCATATTTTTCCACCACAATAGGTGGAATAACTTTGGCCAGTCTGACTTTAAGCGGACAGCGCTGAATATCAGCATGGCCAGTTAAAATCAGACCAGCCAAACCGGATATTCAATGCCGGTCACCGGAAATGGACCAGGATTGAATATCCGGGCTTAGCGCTGACCGTGGAAGACAGCCTGGCTATCTCCTGTGGTCAGATTATTGGGGTCTTAATATTTCCATTAATGACCTCCTAGGGGGCAGTTCGCATTTTTTATTTATTTAAAAATCCCTTGTTAGTATTGTACAAGGCAAGTAAAGAATGTTGATGAAATGTGAAAATAATATTCACAAAAAACATTTGGACGAGGTTGCATTTTGCAGTGGTTTAGATGAGGATAAAAATGGGGAGGGGGGATGGAGGAGGAGGAAGATTGGCAGGATCAAGATAAGTTTGGTTGTATATTACCCTATGGATTCCTGCCAAAATCAAAATGGTCATGTGAGATTTCTAGTAGTTAAAGTTTATCCGGTGGATGCTATCCTGAAAAATTCTATTTAGAGAGGCATCAACTTGATTTAGTTTCTAATTACAGAACACCTGTGCATTGCTGATTTATTAATTCAGTTAAATCTTGCATTAAAAATGTAAATAAAAAAATCCAGAAATGAAAATTAACTGTAAATCACGGCAACTCAACCAAATGTTAATATTGGAAAGTCT
This sequence comes from Microcaecilia unicolor, assembly GCF_901765095.1. Classification (NCBI taxonomy): domain Eukaryota; kingdom Metazoa; phylum Chordata; class Amphibia; order Gymnophiona; family Siphonopidae; genus Microcaecilia; species Microcaecilia unicolor. The sequence goes on along the minus strand of NW_021963198.1, from coordinate 3,414 downwards.
ATCACCACTGGAGTCATGTCTTTAAAGAATGGATGTCTAATCTGTAAGTCTTTGTCAGACAGTAGGACAAAGGTATAAGTCAGTCTAATAGGCAAATACCTTATTTAGCTCAAAAGCACTAACCAGTGATGTGAAAAAGGGACATCACTGACAGGCTTTCAATCAAAATCCATCATATAAGCTGCAAATGCATTTCATTGAAGTGAACATATTTTAAGATCTACAAGAAAGTTACGGGTGACTTGAATAATTATTGTGACTGATCTTTGAGCATTAAATACCTCTCTCCAAATCAGTAAAATACATCTTTAGTGACCTGAAGAAGGACGTTTAAATCTATAAGGCCTGTTATGAACATACTGTCTGTTCAGTAAAGAGGCGTTTTCTACAGCTCAGACCAGTAGAGCAATAACATTACTTAATGAAGTGAATGCATTTCAAATTTAAATAAAACTACAGCTCATACTTTTTTGAAAGAAAGCTAAATGAATACATCAGTTCTTTTTATGGCGGTAAAGACATTACAAATTTTATTTACTTATTATTAAAATTTGGTATACCACTCTCTACACAATATACATCATCTATGTGGGTTACAATTTTAAAAAAGCTATAATACAGCACACAAATATGTAAAAAAATGTCACACTCTCTCTCCCTCCCCCATCCCTGTCTGCCTCTACCTCTTTTCTCTACACCCACTCCATTCCATTGACTGAAGATCCACTCAGAAAACAAGCTGGCCAAAACTCAGCGCTATTTAATCAGCTAGGAACAGCTCCTGTTAAATAGTACTTAACCGGCTAAGTGCTAATATGCAGTGCAAGATAGCTGGTTATCTCTGCTGAACAATACCACTTAGCGCATAACAGCTAAAAGGCTATATCACGCGATAAACTGGCTAGCTGAGAATATTCTGCACATTGCGGGCTAAGTTTGGCTACCAAATCGAGCTGTCCAAACAGGAGGCCTATCTTTAGCTGCTGTAAACTTAATCGGCCAGCACTGAATATTGACTTGGTTGGTTACGTTTAAACCGCGCCCCCCCCCCCAAAAAAAAAACGGATATTCAATGCCGTCACTGGAAATGGCCTGGCACTGAATATCTGGCTTGCCTCCTGCAGGCTAAATAACCAAATTTAGAAGACTGATATGCAAAGGCCAGAAAATTCTGATATGTCAAGGGCTTTTGATGTAATAGACCACATAATGCTGATGACCTACTAGAGAACATGGGAATTAACGGTGCAGTGGCAAACTAGTTCAATGGTTTTTTAAGGTCCAGATCACACCTAGTAAAAATGTCCAACTAACTATCAGCCCCTTGGATCCCTGAATGTGGGGTACCACAAAGCTCACTAATATCATCAATAGTATTCAAATTTATGATGGCCATACTCGGCAAGACAATGGAAATATGGGTTTCAATCTATTTATATATGCCGATGATGTCACTATCTTTATACCTTTCAACAACAATATTACAGAGATATCAGACAAGGTAAAACAAGGACTGGACCTCATGGAAAATTGGGCCATCATTTTCAAACTCAAACTAAACAGATACAAAACCAAATTCCTAGTTCAATCTAGCCCACACAATCCGATCTCTGACCAACACTTCACAATCGATCAAAATACATACCCAATCGAATCTCAAATGAAAATATTAGGAATTATCCTCAACAAACATCTATCACTTGAAAATCACGTATCAGCAATCATGACAAAGTGATTCAGAACGCTCTGGAAACTGAGAAGGATTAGAGACTATTTTCCCAGACAATCATTCTGCTGAATAACACAATCGATGATAATGTCACAAATAGACTATTGCAATGCAGTATATACAGGATGCAAAGAAAGTATACAAAAATCGTTGCAAACCGTGAAGAACACAACAGCAAGACTGATTTTTCAAAAAGTCAAAATACGAAAGATGTTACACTGGCTCCCAATCAAGGCCAGACTGTCATTTAAATCTAGCATCCTTATTTTCAAAATCTTGTTTGGCTATTCACCTGCCTACATGTTAGACTTGATTGAATTATCACCTAGATATGCAAGTCTAGAAACCAGAGGCTACCTACTACTCCACTTACCTAACTGAAGAATCATAACCTACAAATGCATATATACGGCTTATTTTAGTTACCTAGGATTCAAATAGTAGAACTCAATTCCACAGGTTATAAGAAGGATCACTGAATATCTTTAGTTCAGAAAAGATTTAAAAACATATCTTTTCAAGAAATTCTATGGATAAACACACAGGACTAAAGGACCGATAACAATTGCAACGGTAACTGAAACTGCAAAACAACACTGAAACCTCTTGTATTTATTCATTGTAAGACATACTATTTGTGGACATAATATCTGCAACAGTAATTGAAATTGCAAAACAACAATGTAACTGCTTTCAACCATCATGTGTAAGCCACACTGAACCGCAACTTATTTTGGATAATTGTGGGATATAAGAATAAATAAATACATTTCGGCCAGAAGGTCTCTATTAGTGTGAAATTTCAAATAGCTGACTTCCTCTCTTACCTCTTGAAGAAGTCCATTCCATTGATGTGGGCCTGAAAAGCAAAATGCTCGCCATATGGCTTATTTTCGAAAGAGAAGGACGCCCATCTTTCGACACAAATCACAAGATGGACGTCCTTCTCACAGGGTTGCCCAAATCGGCATAATCAAAAGCCGATTTTGGGCATCCTCAACTGCTTTCTGTCATGGGGACGAACAAAGTTCACGGGAGCGTGTCGGTTGGGGGGCTCAGCACACAAGGTAAGGGAAATATGCAGCTGGGAGCAATTTGTGAAGTCCACTGCAGTGCCCCCTAGGGTGTCCGGTTGGTGTCTTGCATGTCAGGGGGGAGCAGTGCACTACGAATGTTGGCTCCTCCCATGACCAAATGGCTTGGATTTGGCCGTTTCAGAGATGGGCGTCCTCGGTTTCCATTATCGCTGAAAATCGGGGACGACCATCTCTAAGGACAACCATCTCTAAGGTCAACCTATATTTCGTGATTTGGGCGTCCCCAACCATATTATCGAAACGAAAGATGGACGCCCATCTTGTTTCGATAATACAGGTTTCCCCGCCTCTTTGCCAGGATGTCCTGCAAGGAAGTCCTCAGGAAAACTTGGGTGCCCCTTTCGATTATGCCCCTCCATGTCACCTCCAAGCTCACCTCTGATTGTGGGGCCACTCCCAGACATGACTGAGTACTCACGCACAGGACTTGGCTAGGCACATATATCTTCAGGAAAGATGACAACTAAAGCAAGCACCCAAAGCTGGCAGTCTTAAATATTAACAATAGTATCTTGAATCTTAATCTCATTTCAGTGGGCAACCATTGGTGTTATACAGTCGATTTTTGATGAACCTGTAATTAATCTT